>NC_134876.1:85401173-85416173 GCF_041734735.1 Babylonia areolata
GATTAGAATCTTACTCAACTAATCAGATGCCCAATCCTGACTGACAAATGTAAACCATACGGCTTACGGGTTTTCCAACAAATTTCGAAGGTACCACCAACCCGTGGCTGTCCAGTCACAAAACCGATCGACCAATCAGTTAACTGAATAACGTGTCAGCTAATCGGAATATCTCACTAACTGACCACCTGCGTCAAAATCAAGAAGCAGTCGCTGAAGCTGTAAAGCTGGAAATACCCCCCCGATAATCGGTTTATGTAAATCTTATCGGTAAATCATAGTTACAAACTACAGCTGCACTTGAATCCAGTTGACAAACACAGCAAGGAAATATAGCAACAATGACGATATTAGCAGGACAAGCAACAACTACTGCCGGAATAACAGGAGGAGAAGCAGCAGCAGCAGCAGCAGCAGCAGCAGCAACAACAACAGCGGCAACGAAACAATCATACAGTTTTGTTCTGTCCATCGCCGTATCAATTTCTCTCTGCAGGCATAAGCGTTTAGATGTCACCACAAAGCCTACAGGAAAAGCTTTCTTTCTTTTTATTCAAAGCTAAAAAAAAAAAAAAAAAAAAAAAAAAAAAAGTCGGAACTCCCGGCGGCCAACTGTCGACAAGCTAGCTGTAGCACCAGACAGCTCTTGCTGACTGAATTACACAATGATCTGCCCCTGGGCTTCCGACATCTCCCGGCTTTGCGTGATTCATCTCCCTTGATCAATCCAGCTTGCGCTAATTATTTGCCCCAGCTTTCACTGTGAGATAAAAAAAAAAGAAAAGAAAGAGAAAAACCCACTCTAAAATGGCGTGGAATAAAGAAACAATGAGAAAGAAAACAACAACAACAACAACAACAACAAAACAACAACGATGGGGGTGGGAAAGGAGTGGAAGAAAGGGTTAAAGATTAACGTGACTGCTAATGTGTGTTCAGCATCAAAAGGGTTATTCCTCTCTTCGCCTGACCCCCTGTCATTCTTTTCCCCTCTTCCATTCTCTCTCTGTCTCTCTGTCTCTGTCTCTCTCTCTCTGTCTCTCTCTCTCTAATGTACGCGTTTTCAAGACTTGTGCAGGGGGTGGGGTGGGTGGGCAAACACATTACCTTTGATTTTTCTACACTTCTGTCAGGTAGCTAGAAGTGTAGTAAAGTCAAAGGCAATATGTATCAGGTAGCTACTGCATCATGTGTTCAAGAGGAAAGGGTGGTAGAATTAATCGGCAGAGGATGCTAAATGGAGCCAGAGGGATGCGGTCAAGAAAACTAGGTCCAGGCCACGTTCGTTAGGCCTGCACACCATTTATCTCCCTGTAGCCACACGCGTTGAAATATCTCTGTGTTGTTCCAAAAGGAAAATAAATTTAAACGCCAAAAACTAAACTAAAGGAGGCGGGGTTGGTGGTGGACTTCCATCGACAAGCCGTGGCATCAGATAGCTCCCTCTGACTGAATTACACAATGATCTGCCCCTGACCCGTCCAACATCGCCTCCTTTGCATGGTTTATCTCCCTTGATCAGTTTAGCTTGAAGGAATTATTAGCCCCCTATTTCACAGTGCTGGGGGTGGAGACGGGGTATGGGGGTGAGGGTGGGAGGTTGGGAGGGGGGGGGGATAAAGAAGGGAGCCAGTGGAGCTGGAGAACGGAGTGGAATGAGGAAAGAGTGATTTAGAAATATCAATTCATTACAGAAGAGATAACGGTAAAAGTTTTAGTGGCTGTGTTGTTATTTGCTCAGTATCAATCAGGTTATACCCCACTCTCTCGCTTCTTTCTTTAACTCTCTCCATACGAACGGCGAAAGAGAAGACGTTAACAGCGTTTCACCCCAGTTACCATCATCAAAATAATTATTGCAAGCTGAAGGCTCTTATACTGAAGAGGTGAATGTTGACAAAGAATACCACAATTCTGACGACGGAAGCTAAAGGTTGGGTCATTGAGACACCCACTGGACATCCGAGGGGTCTGTGTAGAGGAGAAGAGAGAACTGGCCGTAATGAGTGAGTTAAGTGACTGTGTTGTTTTCTTTAAACGACTGTGTTGTTTGTTATTAATTTTGCTCAGTATCAATCAGGTTATACCCCCCTCTCTCGCTTCTTTCTTTAAGTGACTGTGTTGTTTTGTTATTTGCTCAGTATCAATCAGGCTATACCCCCCCCCCCCCCTCTCTCTCTTCTTTCTTCCATCTGTGCTTTCCACTATATCTCCCTCTTCGGCTGCTGGAGGTGTTTACTGACTTACACAGCGCCTCAGATGACCAGGCAGCGTGGAAAAGGGGAACAGGGGTGGTGGTGGTGGAAAACAGAGTGCATTTCAAGTTATCTGCACTTCCAGAAAGTGGCTGTCAGATGTCCTGCTCATTTTCAGCAGACACGAATAGAGGCTGCCGAAAATAGTTAGAATGATGGAATCAGCAAGTAAGCTATAAAGCATGCGAGATAGTGATCGAACAAGCAAGCGAGTAAGAAATCAGGCAAGCGCACGAAAACAGATAGCAAACGCATAAATCAGCAATGTTAGAATCGACCGAGCATTAAAATGATAATCAACATATCCAATATACTGATCATCTGACTGACATTTTCAAATGGTGTTCTGATGCTGAAAACAGTTGCTAACATGCACGTGTAATTTAACTCGTAAATGCGTATGGCGATACCCATATCCAGCACAGAGACGCCACAAGCACTGCTTCAGCATCAGCAGCAACAACAACTGCACTTACATCATCAAGGGAGGAAGGTGACAGAATGGTTAAGACGCTCATCTGCCAATACATAATCTGTGAGGGTCTGGGTTCGAATCCCGCTATCGCCATTTCTCCCCAAGTTTGACAAGAAAGTCAAACTAAGCGTCTAGGCATTCGGATAAGACGATAAACCAAAGTTCCGTGTGCAGCACGCACTTAGCGCACTGAGAAGAAACCATGGCAACGAGAGTGTTGTCCTCTGGCAAAACTCTGTATAAGAATTTCACTCTAGTAGGTACGCAAACACACACACACACACACACACACACGCGCACGCACGCGCGCACGCACGCGCACACACACACACACACACACACACACACACACTATACATATATATATATATATATATATGCGTACACTCAAGGCCTGGCTGAGCGTGTTGGGTTATACTGCTAGTCAGGCATCTGCCTAGCAGATGTGGTGTAGCGATTATGGATTTGTCCGAACGCAGTGACGCCTCCTTGAAAAACTGAAACTGAAACTGACACAGTAGCAGCAACGACATACATAGCAAGCAGTAACAGCAGCAGCAGCAGCAGCAGCTGCAGCGTGGGTAGAAATGACAGAAGAAAAGTGGCAGCAAAACAATCGCTATGGTGGTTCTGACCAATACTGGAATCAATGGCTATGCCGGTCCACAAGGCTCGCAGGGAAAGAGATTCTAAACTAACAACAACAAACAACGACCGACAAGACCCGCAGCAGCCTTCTATCGACAAGCTATGGCATCAGATAACTCCGACTGATTGGATTATACAATGATATGCCCCTGGGGTTTCTGACATCTCCTTTGCATGATTCATCTCCCTTGATCAGTCTAGCACACGGTAATTATACGCCCCAGATTTCGCTGTGGTGGGGAAAAACTGAAAGAGTGAGTGAATGGGAAGTGGGATGGGGGTGGGAGGAGGAGGAGGAGGAGGTGGAGGAGGGGAAGGAGGCAAGGGCAAAAGATTAACATCACTGCTGCTGTTTGCCCAGCATCAAAAGGGTTGTCCCACCTCCTTTCTTCTTTCTTTCTTTTTTTTTTCTTCTTTCTTCCCGTCTTCCCTTACCCGTTCCCCTTCCTCTGCCTCCTCTCTTTTTCTTTGTGGCCAGTGAAGGCAATTATTGACTTTGGCTGTGTCCTGACTAAGGAATGTGGGAGCGAGAAGAGACTGCACTTAAGTTTATCTGCACCAATAGTTCAGTTGCTGCCTGTCACCCGCTCTCACCATTCTCACCAAGACCGCAGAACAGTGGAAATGTAGAGAGTTGCTGGATGTCTTGCAGCAAGTGTTCAACGTGTGAACTATGAAGCGAGTGAGCTCAACAAACAAGCGAGAAAACCAACAGCACTGTAGTACAGAGACCGCCAGAAAACAAACAGAAAGTTAGGAGTGATCAACTGTTCAACTAACACGACAACTAATCGGCTGACCGACTGACTGCCTGCCTGCCTATCGCACTGACGACCTGAGCAGGAGTCTGGGTTATCATTATATTTGAAAATATGCATGCGTAAACCGAACCGGTCAACTGATGTTATTACGTACATCAATATTTAAAATCCAGAATGCAAACACAGCAGACAGAGACAGTGTGAATGGCGGCAACAACAACAAAAAGTAGCATCAACAAAAGCAGCTGCGCTAACAATAACGAGCTCAGCAGGCAGGACCAGCAGCAGCGGCAGTGCCAACATCAAAACAATCGCACAGGATTCTTCCCAGCATCGCCGTTTTATCTCTCTGCAGGAAAAAGCGTTGAAACGTCACCTCAAAACTTACAGGAAAAGAGATTAGGAAGGGGAAAAAAAAAATAAAAAAAAATAAATCGAGGACTCCCGTTGGCCTCAGTCGACAAGCTGTGTAGCACCAGGTAACTCATGCTGACTGAATTACACAATGATCTGCCCCTGCGCTTCCGACGTCTCCTTCTTTGCATGATTCATCTCCCCTGGTCAGCCCAGCTCGAGGTAATCATTTGCCCCAGGTTTCACTGTGCTGGGGGAAAAAATAAAAGAGAAAGCGAGAGCAGGGGGACAGCGAGAAGGGGGATGGGGAGGGAGGGAGAAAAAAAGGAGCTGAAGGCAAAAGATGAACGTCACTGTTGCCGTTTGCTCAACATCAATAGGGTTGACCCATCTCCTCATTTCCCCTTTTTCCTGCCTCGCACCGTTACCCCCCCTCCCCCTTGCCCCACACACCGTACCCCCCCCCCCCCCCCAGCCCCAGCCCCCAGCTTTTCACCCTTTCTTTCCCCTCTCTCTTCCATTCCCTTTCTCTCTCTGGCAGCTGAAAGCATTTATTGAGTTGCGCAGTGTCCTGACTTGGGAGGTAAACAGATTGCATTTCAATTCAGCAGCACTTCGCGACAGTTGCTGCCACGGATTCTAATTATTCTCACCAAGACAGCAGAAGCCTGGACAAGGGGAAAAGGTTGCTGAATGAGGCACGAATGATGAATTCATCGAGCATGCTAAAAAACAAAAACAATAACAACAACAAACAAGCGAGTGAATGAGCAAGCAAGCAGGCAAGCAAACAGAACTGCACGAAAGCAAGCACCAATATTAGGATTGTTCATCCATTCAGAAAAACTAACAGGTCATCTGAACAACTCATTGACTATACAGTCTGGCTCTTAAAAAAGACCTAACTGACATTCTTGACACTGAAAATGACTGATAATCTGCACCTGTAACTGAACCGTTAAATCGCTCTAATTGCGAACAGCAATTATAGAATCCAACACAGACACAGTAGAGAGACAAAGCCGCAGACGCAACGACAGTAACAACGAGCAAAAACAAAGCAGCTGCAGCAACAATACTAAGTCTAGTAGGAGCAAAAGCAATGGCATAACATGAAGCAGAAGCAAGCATTTGGAGTGGAGGGGGGGCGGTGGGGGGTGGGGTGGGGGGTGGGGGGTTGGGGTGAGGAAGCAACAGCAGCAACAAACAATCGCACAAGTGTGTTCTGACTAACACCGTATCATTCTAGTCTCTGCAGGCACAAGCGTCGAAATGTCACCACCACAAAGCCCACAGTTAAAAAGGGGTTTTTAAAAACTTAAACGTTAAAAAGCCAACACATGCGAGGGGGCCTCCTATCGACAAGCTGCAGCATCAGACAGCCCCTGCTGATTGAATTACACAAATGATCTGCCTGCTGGCTTCCGACATCTCCCACTCTGTATGATTCATCTCCCCTGATCCGTCTAGCTCACTGTAATTAGTTTCCCCAGATTTCACAGTACCGAGGAAAAAAAAAAAAGCAGGAGGGAGATGGAGGGGTTAAAAAAAAGAAAAAAAAGAACACACAAAAAGGAAGGAGAGGGAATGGGTGGTGGTGCAAGAAAGGGAAAACGATTGACGTCACTACTGCTGTTTGCTTTAAATCAATAGGGTTGGCCCTTTCCCTCTTCAGTTCTGCCTCTCTCTCTCTCTCTCTCTCTCTCTCTCTCTCTGTGTGTGTGTGTGTGTGTGTGTGTGTGTGACCAATGAACGTCTCAATGGCGCGGTGTCCTGACTAGGGGCGTAGGGAGGGACGGTGGGGGCAAACAGATTGCATTTCAATTCTTTTACACTTCTAAAGTCAGCCACATTTAGCAGGTTCTCCCTGTTTCCACCAATACAGCAGAGTAGTGGAAACTGGCAGGGGGATGTTGAAATGGAGCTAGCAAGATGAATTCATCAAGGAAACCACGAAGTGAATGTGAGAACGTGCAAGCAAGCGAGCAAACAGTAACAGATGGAGAACGCTGGGCACAAAACAGCGCCAGCAGCAAACAATCACACCACAAAGTTTGCTCTGGCCAACTCACTATCAGTCTCTCTGCAGACACACAAGCGTTGAAATGTCACCACAAAGCCCAGTGGAAAAAGAGAGAAAAAAGAAAAAAAGAAAAAGAAAAAAAACAAAAAAAAAACGAAAGCCGAACTCACACTGGCCTTCTATCGACGATCTTCTGCATGAGATAACGTCTGCTGATTGAATTACGCAATGGTCTGTTCCTAGGCTTCCGACATCTTTTGTGCATGATTCATCTCCCCTGATCAGTCTAGCTTGACGTCATTATTCAACCCCGGTTTTACAGTGCTGTTGGAAAATGAAACCGGTGGGGAGGGGAGGAGGAGGAGGAGTAGAGAGGAATGGAAATAATTGGGGGGGGGGGGGGGGGGGGGGGGGGGGGGGGGGGGAAGAAACCCACCGAGGAAAAGGCAAAACTTTAATGATTAATGTCACTGTTGTTGTTTGATCAGCATCAATAGGAGGACCCTTGGCCAAAGGAATGATTCAGCGCTTATAGCTTTTAGAGGCGTTTGATTGGCTGAGAGCGGGCGGGCCCGTCTTTTCACTGTTAGCCGCGCGAAATTTGGCCAAGCAGAGCAAACCAATAGGCCTAGTTTGCATCAGTTTGACATGGTACAGTATATGACACCAAAACCATAGTTCCCCCCACCCCCTACCCCTACTTCCCCACCACCCATCGTCTTCCCTGACCCATCTCTCCTCGTCCACTCTGTTGCCCTCTTTCTCCACTCATCAGTTATGTTTATTGATCGGCATGGTGTCCCGGACAGGAGATGTGGCGGAAAAGGGAAAGGCAGGATAGGGGTGGTAAACAGAATGATTTTTTTGTTTTGTTTTGTTTTGTTTCGTTTTCGCTCAAATACTAAACAATAACTGCCACAGGCTCGAATCGTTCTCAGGAAGTAACAGTAACATCAGTAACAGCAACAGCAGCTGCAGTAACGATAAACGTTAACTCACTCAGTACGGCCAGTCCTCTCTTCTCCTCTACACAGACCCCTCGGATGTCCAGTGGGTGTCTGAATGACCCAACCTTTAGCTTCCGTCGTCAGAATTGTGGTATTCTTTGTCAACATTCACCTCTTCAGTATAAGACCCTTCCGCTTGCAATATTTTGATGATGGTAACTGGGGTGAAACGCTGTTAACGTCGTCTCTTTCGCCGTTCGTATGGAGAGAGTTAACAAAAACTTTGAAGAACAAGCAAAACTGTAGAAGTGACTAAAGTGACTACAGCGGCAGCAGGTTTTTTTTTTTTTTTTTTTTTTTTTTTTTTTACATAACAATAGCAACAGGAGTTATGACATAGCAGGCACCAGTAGGAAAAACAAACAGCAGCAGTGGCAAAAAGAGCAGAGCAGAAACCACAAAGCAATCGCACTTTTTGGGGAGAGGGGTGGGGGCGGAGAGGGGTGGGGGCGGGATGGAGAGGAGGGTAGAGTGGGGGAGTGGGGGCAGGGATAACGCTGAATTAGTCTCTCTGTACGGACTTATGTTGAAATGTCACCACGAAGCCCATGGAAAATGAGTTAAAGAATAAAAGGGGAGAAAAAAAAAAGAGACAAGAGAGGCAAGGCCTTCAAGACCCACTTGTGATAAATTACGTCCCCTAGCATTAATTACAGAGTAATTTCCCTTCTTTACTATCTGCACCAAAACGTTTGCAAAAAAAAAAAAAAAAAAAAAAAAAAAAAAAAAAATCCATGCTTAGCAAAAGAAGTTCCTGTTTGAACAAAAAATGATAATAATGACTCCTCTTGCTGTTGTGTCAGAATAAGAGGTCAAAGTGCCAAGTTTTGAGAATACAAAAAATATAAATATAACAGTAAATGCAGTTTGCATATAATTAGGCTTCTTTTTTAAATTTTTTTGTGCCCATCCCAGAGGTGCAATATTGTTTTTAACAAGAGGACTGGAAAGAACTGAACTTTTCCTATTTTTATGCCAAATTTGGTGTCAACTGACAAAGTATTTGCAGAGAAAATGTCAATGTTAAAGTTTACCACGGACACACAGACACACACACACACACACACACACACACAGACAACCGAACACCGGGTTAAAACATAGACTCACTTTGTTTACACAAGTGAGTCAAAAAATGACTCACACCACATTGATCTGCCTCTGGGCTTCTGGCACCTTCTTTGCTTAATCTATCTCCCCTGATCAGCCTTGCCCGTGGTAATTATTTGCCCCAGATTCAACCTGGCCTTGGAAAAAGAAAGAAAGCTGGGGAAAACGAGGAGGGAGCGGCACCCCCCCCTCCCCCAACCCCCCAAAAACGACAACAACAAAACAAAAACAAATGAAAAAAAAAAGAAGAAAAAACGCGGAGGTAAGAGTAAAAAAGATGTTGCTGTTTACTCAACACCAATGGGGGTTGCCCCTCCTCCCCCTCTCTTCTTTCCTTTCCCCTCTCCCCTCCCTCACCCACTCTGCTGCTGTTTTCCTTCCTTTCTTGCTGTGACGACTGAACGCCTTTATTGACCAGCGCAGTGTCCTGACGCAGGAAGGCGGATGTGGGTGGGTGGAGGTGTGCGTGTGGGGGAGAAGAGCAAAACAATTGCATTCACACTATCTGTTCTTCTGTTAGTAGTATAATTATTACTTATAATCACAGCGCCTACCTTAGAGAACCCAAACTCTTCAGACTTCATACAGTCGCTACCCCAAGTTTTCAATAGCCTGTTTCCATGCCACAGAGAGCTAATCGGTGGACAAAGACTGACTGAGGTAGTTGGCAGGTGAACTGATCAACAGGCAGGTGATGAGATGAGTAAGTATGCGAGGAAAGAAGCGAACAAGGAAACAAACAATGACTTATTAATAGAATACGCGAGACAACAAGCAGAAACGTTCAGATTGACCATGCATTCAGTTCATCGATATGTTAGGCAATCGGATGACTGACTGGCTGAGTCGCTAACTGACGTCTTGACTGTGATGGTGCTTGAAGCAGTCTTTTCTATTGTTGTGCTGATAACAGTTGATAACCTTCGCATGGATCTGAACTGGTAAAAAATTGTATCTGTAGACACTGATACTCTAATCTAGCAGTGGGAAATAGGAGGAGAAAACACACCAATAGCAGAAACAGCAGCAGCAGAATCAGAATCAGCAGCAGCAGCAATAACAGCAAAAAAACAAAAAACAAAAAACAAAACAAAACAAAAACAAAACAAAAGAAACATATATATATATATATATATATATATATATACAAAAGCAACTGCGGCAACAATAACATTAATAGTCAGGTACAGCAACAGCAGCAGCTGCAGTAGCAACAGCAAAACCAATCGCGATAATACAGCAATCGCAGAAGTTTGCACGCACAAGCTTTTAAACATGACCGCAAAACCTACGGGAAAAGCGATTCTGAAACTAAATTGAAAAGCAAGCAAAGCAAGAATTTAAAAAATTGCATTGAATAAAACCAGCAGGACTCGCGGCGGCCTCCTGTCGACAAGCTGTAGCACCAGACAGCTCCCGCTGACCGAATTACACAATGATCTGCCCCTGGGCTTCCGACATCTCTCCCTTTGCATGATTCATCTCCCTTGATCAGACTCGCTCGCGGCGATTATTTGCCCCAGATTGCACTGTGCTGAGGAAAAAAAATAAAAGTGAGAGGGAACAGAGTGGAAAAAGCAACAACAACAACAGCAGCAGCAACACAACAACAGCAACAACAACAACAGCAACAACAACAAAAACCAAAGGTGAGGGTAAAACGATGAGCGTCACTGCTTCTGTTGGTTCAGCATCAATAGAGTTGTCCCTCCCCCCCCCCCCCCCAGCCCCCTTCACCCACTTCTCTTCTCCTGACCAGCTTCCCTCCGCCGCCTTCTCCTCCTCCTCTCTCCTTCTCCCGCTTCATTCTTTTTTTTTTTTTTTTCCTTTCTTTCTTTCTTCGGCCGCTGAAGGCATTTTATTGACAAGGGGAGCAAACACAATATTGCATTTTCATATTATCTGTAGTTTCTGAACAGTTGCTGCCACAGGTTCCCATTATATTCACCAAGAGAGCAGAGTGGGAGGGATTGAGCTTTGCCTGCAGCTAGCAAGAGTGGTTCCAGAAAGCAACCTAGCAAACAAATGAGTGATTGAGCAAGCGGACACGCAAACATGAAGGCAATCAAACAAACGATAGCAGGTTGAGAACATCGGAAAGACAACAAGGAGAAAAGTTAGGAAACACGGAGACATGAACGCGGAAAAAACAACAACAAACAAAAAGCAAAAACAGAACGTTTCTGTGCAAAATTGATTAAACCTCACAAAATTAAATAAAACGGACAAACAAAGCAACCAAAAGCAACTAAACCAAAACAGTGCTTTCTAAGAGAGTGTATGCTTGCTTGCTTGTGAACGTAAATGTATGTGACCATGCACATGTGTGTGTTTGCACGTATGACTGTTCGCGCGCACGCTAGTGTGTGTGTGTGTGTGTGTGTGTGTGTGTGTGTGTGTGTGTGTGTGTGTGTGTGTGTGTGTGTGTGTAGGTGAAAGCGCATGCATGCTTGCATGGATTTGTGTGCGCGCGCTATCACTTGCAAAAAACGTCTTATGTGACTGACTGACCATAAACCAGATAATGTTCGTCTCAGCTTTGAAACCTGGAGGCTACATGAAATGGATTATTTTGAAGAAAAAGATCTGTACGGCATAAATGATTCAACCGTCTAGACATATAAATAACTGAGAAACGCTTTGACATTATGTTTATCTGTTTATTTACTTATCTATTTATTTACTTCTCTCTCTCTCTCTCTCTCTTTCTCTCTCTCTCTCTCTCTATATATATATATATATATCAGCAGCAACAACAGCAATACTGCCAGCAATAGCTGTAGTAGCGGTAACAACAACAACAAAAACAACAACAGCAACAGCAGCATCAATAACAACAGCCGCACCAGCAGCTTAAAAAAAAAAAAAAAAAAAAAAAAAAAATCGAACACGTTCAACCTAGTCAGCACCGTATTAAATCTCTCCGTAGGCGCACGCATCGAAATGTCACCACAAGCCCCACAGGGGAAAAAATAGAAAGATATCCTCCTCCCTCTCAAGGCCCACTACCTCCTACCCCCCCACCCATCCCCCCACCCCTTTACCGCAGTGGGGCCGAGTGGGGAGGGGGGGGGGGGGGGGGGGCAGGGGAGGAGGGGGGAGGGAGAAGAAAAACAGGAGAGAAAAAAATCTCACTGCAGCCTCCTATCGACGAGCTTGTTGCATCAGATAGTGGCCGCTGATTGAATTACACAATGATCTGCCCTTGGGCATCCAACTTCTCTCCCTTTGCATGATTCATCTTCGCTGATCAGGCAACCTCGCGGTAATTATTCGCCCCAGATTTTTTTTTTTTTTTTTTTTTTTTTTTTTTTTTTGTAGTCCCCCCTGTGCTTTTGGGAAGGGAGAAGGAAAGAGAGGGAGAGAGGTGAGGGGGGAACGGGTAAGGAGGGATATGACGAGGGAGAGAGAGTGTGTGTGTGTGTGTGGATGTTGGGGGTTGGAGAACTGAAAGTAAGCGGTAAGGGCGAAAGATTAACTCTCTCCATACGAACGGCGAAAGAGACGACGTTAACAGCGTTTCACCCCAATTACCATCATCAAAATATTGCAAGCGGAAGGCTCTCTTAACCTGAAGACTTGAATGTTGACAAAGAATACCACAATTCTGACGACGGAAGCTAAAGGTTGGGTCATTGAGACACCCACTGGACATCCGAGGGGTCTGTGTAGAGGAGAAGAGAGGACTGGCCGTACTGAGTGAGTTAATGTCACTGTAACTGTTTGCTCGGCATCGGAAGGGTTGTCACCACCATCCCCCCTCCCCTGCCTTCCTATTGTCTTCCTCTTCTTCTTTTTTTTTCTTCTCTTCTTCTTCTTCTGTTTCTCTCTCAGCCTATCCCTTCTCTGTGTCTTAAGCCCATTCCACGCGGGAACGGAATGGGAAGGGTGGACACAGGAGTTAGTGGAATCACTGCGCCATATCAAGTTAGTGGGACACGCAAGCAAGTAGGCAAGCAAACACACATAAGCAGAACAGATGATAAGGGAAGCACAAGTTGGAAAGTTGGGAGAAACAAAAATATATCTTATTTAAAAAAAAAAAAGAAAAAAAAAGAAGAAGACAGAAAGAAAGAAAAAAGACGCTTCCACAAATTAAACAATAATAGCAACAACAATAACAACAACAATAACAGCTACAACAACAACAACAACAACACACCGATATACATACACTGACACACACACACACACACACACACACACACACACACAAACAAACACACAAGCATACACAACAAAGCAGGAACAACAACAAACTAATCAAATCAACAAATACCGACAAACAAACAAACAGACAGACAAACAATTTACAAACAAACACGCAAGCAAGTTAACAAAATCATAAACAAACAGTTTCTTTCTGTTGTTCTGTTGTTTGTGGGCTGCAACTCCCACGGCCATCACATGTGCATGTGTGCTTTCGCTTGTACGGCTGTTTCTACCCAGACATTACGACAGCCATACCCTGTTTCCGGCGGGTTTCCATACTTGGGGATGTTCGTGTTTCCATAACTTACCAAACACTGACATGGATTATGGCGATCTTTAACGTGCATAACGTATTATGACACAAACAGGTCAGTACACATGTTATATATATATATATATATATATATATATATATATATATATATAACACAAGTAATTTCAGTAGTGGCTTTCTGATGACTGATGTCATTTTATGGCTATACAATCAATATAATCAGTCAGAGAGACTGATGTAGTCTTGCGCGTTCGACTGGGCCATAAATAACAATGTCAAATCAGAGAGAACCCCCAGTCGATAAATGACAAAGCATTCATAATTAATCACCCGAAAAAAAACACATGCTGCCTGGCTTATTTATGCTTACATTTAGGAAAAGCTATTTATTCACTTGACTGGCACTTAAAACATTTAATTATAATTGTGCTTTTGCAATTGGCCGTGGTATTTTGTGCAAGATAAGCCCATTTCAGCAAATGAAGGAAGCATCATTTCATCGCTAAATTGCCAACATGCGGCAAAATGTGTTTAGGATTTTTAATCCGTCAAAACAAAGTTTATAAAACAAACAAACGAACAAACAAATACCAAGAAAGACTTCATAATGTCACGCAGTCAAATTTTGATTTGTATTCAAGCAGTGAGGGGGGCTTGGGGGGGGGGGTGGGGGGGATAGGAGGCATCAACCAACTCTGGAAGAGTCTATTCTTGTACGTCCACCAAATTCTAAGTTGTCAATAACTGACACCACCTAGTTTTTCTAAACGTCACACCAGTATGTAGACCAGATTATTAAACGCTAATCCATTTAAACCCACTGGGTTCGAATCTTACCACACGTCCAATCGACCCATGTTCTTACTTAACTGACAACGCCTTGATGCTAATTACGCACTGAACATTTCTATACCTCCAGGCCACTGTCAGGCGATACTTCCTTTTCTTTTTCCCTTGGCGCTTCCTTTTGTGAGGAAGTGTATGGGTTTCTCAACTTAAACATGTGTGCTCGCTGAATCAGAAGCGCAAGCAGCACTGACTTGATTGAAGTTGTGTATCTTAATGAATGGATCGAGTTACCACTGTTTACTATTTATTAACGTATCTGCGCCAACAAGACACAAAAACAAGTGTATACATCTGCGCCAGTACGACACCGGAACTGTTTAACTCACTCAGTACGGCCAGTCCTCTCTTCTCTACACAGACCCCTCGGATGTCCAGTGGGTGTCTGAATGACCCTACCTTTAGCTTCCGTCGTCAGAATTGTGGTATTCTTTGTCAACATTCACGTCTTCAGTATAAGAGCCTTCCGCTTGCAATATTTCGATGATGGTAATTGGGGTGAAACGCTGTTAACGTCGTCTCTTTCGCCGTTCGTATGGAAAGAGTTAAACCGTTTGTTTCTGACAGAAACAGAAAGAGGGACAATGTGGTCAGTCAAATTAGACCTGTGGATACGAAACAAATGGCTTGCTGCAGGTGGAACTCGCTTTCTGTGGGCGTTTTCGTGGAAGGGAGAGGGAGGGGGAGGAAGCTGAGGGTGGCCCGGAATGAGGGAGATGGGCCAGGAGAGGTGGGCGTCGGAGAGCTGTGGTGGGGGGGGGGGGGGGGGGGGGGGGGGGGGGGGTGGCAAAAGGGAGTGTGTGACAAGTTTCCCTAGTCAACATCTTGTTTTTTTGTTTTGATATTCCTGCGATTGTCTGAAATCACAAGATTAGCCTCCAAATGGAAGAGGACAAAGAAGAAACAAAAATCACCACCACCACCACCACCAAAATAATGCATGATTAGTTGCTGATATTACGTCTTCTTCTGCCGCTTGAGGCAGTTGCACCTCTGGGTGCCCAGACTCCGTTTTCGGGCGAGGTGCATCACGCG
>NC_134876.1:85423673-85441173 GCF_041734735.1 Babylonia areolata
GGAGGAGAAAACTTGCTCAGAGGCTTGGGCGAGATGTGGGTGGAAGTGGTGAGGTTAGGGGTATGAGGAGATGGAGGCGAGGGGTGTGGGGGGCGCGGTAGGGAGGGGTGGAGGGGGTGGAGAGGGGATGGGAAGGGGGGGCTCCCCCATCTCCCTCCCTAGCCATTTTCCCCCCTACCCCCTCCCACCCCTCCGTCTCTCCCGGGACCTGCTGATTCCTGGCAATCAATGACGACACAGGAAGAAAGTAGCCAGCGAACAGTCACAAAAAGCCATCTGCATACAGATGAGCAAGACGCTTCTTCTCCAGGGCTTCCGTGCAGTGGTTTAGTGGTGGGGGCACAAGCTCTCCGGGCCGCCTACATTGCCACAAGCGCCACCATTCCCTTTGTATGTCCTCTTGTCTTTGCTTTTGCCAAAGGAAAGAAAGAAGTGGATTGTGTGACAAGGACGCTGCGGCCATTTTGTGACGGCCAGTGGTCGACGCAAAAGCTCTTCCCTATCGCGGCAAACACACAATTTTTTCTTGGCTGTGGCCTTGGTGGAATTGACTGATTAAACGAGATTTGCCTGAAAGTTGAGGTTTAATCGGGGTTCTACCATGATTCTAAGGTTGCGTCCTGACATGGAGTAGAATTAAGGGACACAGTGAGTTGTGCGGTTGGTAGCATCAGCCAGCCAAAAAACGACAGCCACATTCCATCTCCTCTTGACACACAGAAAGCGAATGTAACAGCTGTTGTCTGAAGTGGGTTTATTTTCAACGTGGATGACAGACACTGATAATGGCCCCAGCATTCGGCAGGGCTATGAACAATGCAATTTGATTCTATTTGATGGCTGTAGACGGAGGATGGTGGTGGTGATACTCATCACATGTAGGTGATGTCAATATATTTGTCGGTGAACGCCGGCAGTAAAGACAGGTCACACGCACATATGACAATGGCCACTCAAAGAACATTTGTCGGAAAACGCCTTCTTAAGAAATGAATAAAGAAGTGAGTAGAACTGAGGAAATGAATGAATAAATAAATACGTAAATAACGAAAATACAGGAACGAAACGCTTCGGTCAGAGAAGATCGCGATTCTAACTGCTTATTGACGCAACGTACCGACCAACTAACCAAGGCATATCCTAGATGAGATACAAAATCATTATAAGTGACCCCATAATTAAACTTTTAAAATCTTTTTCTTCTGCACCAAGTTTGGTTCATTGACGCGATTGTAGGGGTCTATGTGATTTATTTTTAGACTTTTACCAACCCAGTCAAAGCGTCATGACGTTGGCTAGGCATAACACGATTCTGATAAATTATCTGCGCAACTAACCAAAATCAGATCATGGACGAGTTGCAATGTAATTTAAGTGCGCCCAGACAAACCTTTTTCGTCTTTAGTTTCTATTCCAGGTTTGGTTAATTGACACAATTGCCTGGGTCTTTGTGATTTATTTTGGACTTTTCTCCACCCTGACAAAGCCCTGTGACAATGGCAGGGATTAACGCTGAATTAATGATGACAAAAAAAACCCAGTCAACGAAACTCGAACTGATTGCGCTGAAAACTGGCAGATTTTTTAAAATTTTAATTATTATTTTTTTAGATGTTTCTTTCTTCTTCATTTTTTTTTAACATATGCACAAATTGTTCCGCAAAAAGACCCACAAATTTAACACTGAGACAGCGAATAGAACGATTGTAACGCTCCATCATAAATACGCTTCAGGTTGCTCGTCCCTTCACAAACCACGGCGGCGGCGGAGTCCCAAAATCCCAACCACCCAAAAAAAACACACAAAAAACAACAAAAAAAAACGAAAAAAAAAAAAAAAACGAGACAGAGCTCGCTCTCTCTCTCTCCCCCCACGGCCTGTCGAGCGGCGGGTTCCAAAGCGGCCAACTGATCAAATTCATAAGCCCTTTGGACGTTATGCTGACGCTTAGTATTTCTTCTGTATGGCACTGCTCCTAGTCTCCAGCAGCCATTCCACCTCAATGTCTGCGAGGTCAGAGGGGAGTGAGGGAGACACAAAGGGGGTGTGGAGGGACAGGGTGAGTGGGGGTGGGAGGGGACTGGAGGGTGGAGGTGGGTGGGGGGACGGGGAGGCGGGGTGGGGGGGGAGGCGTGAGGGATTGATTGTGAGGCACGGAGACTGCTACGGACCAGCCCACCAACATTGTATGACTTGATGGACTAAACTGGCCGGAAAATCAGAGGAGGCCAATGGCGCTAACCACGGGGGTGAAGGGGGACAGAGGGACAACGAGAGGGCGTCGACGGATTGAATGAACAGTGCAAGTGGATTGCATATGCGAGGTTTCACCTGTGTGTGTAGGCAGGGAGTGGGGGAGGGGCCAGGGGGGTGGGGAAGATGGAACGTGAGGAGGGCGAGAAGGCGTTCTAGAGGCGATGTCGTTCGGGTAACTTAGCAAGACAGCTAGTTATTAGACTGTCAGAACTAAACGAGCATTGGGGAAGGGAGAACTCGTTTGAGGGAATCGAAGAAGGGTTCAATTCCGTCTGCTGGCAAGCAATCTTTTCCCTGATGTTTAAAATAACAACAAACAAACAAACAAACAAAACAAAACAACAACAAAAAAAAGAAAAAAAGAAAAACAAAATGCCAACCTATCCCCTGAGGCAAGAAGGGCCAGAAATATGACTGTTGAAGATAAATTTTTACACTAAAATATGCCAGCCTATGCCCTGAGGCAAGAAGGCCTAGAAATATGACTGTTGGAGATCATTGACTGCACTAACATGACTTGGAGGCAGTCACCAACAATCATACAGCCGGGACCGGGTATATGAAGGAGCTAATCGTGCGCTACAGGAGGGCGAGGGAAGGAGCAAGCACTCTAGTCAGAAAGATCAGCTATCTATTTGTGATCACTGGAAGGGAAAGGGAAATATGTTAGAATATAACTGCTGCTGAAATCCCAATCACCCAACATAAATAGTTAGTTAATGGTGTTTTTTTGTTTTTTTTTTAACTATTCCTGCATCTGCAATGCAGTGAAAAATGGTAGGAAAAAAGAAGAGGAAATAAAACGAAAAAAAAAAGAAAGAAATAAAGAAGCTTATAGTCCAATCGCTTTCGTGGCTTTCACATAAATCACTTTCTGAGTGAGTGACTGACTGAATGACTAATAGGTTGACTGAATGACCTATGAATGATGACCGAGTGAATCAATGAGCGGGTGACTGACTGACTGACTGACTGAATGACTGATTGAAAAAAAAAGTTAACAAATGGGAAAATGAATATTCCACGTCAGAATGAAGACGATGTTTCAAAGCTAGCATCCACGCAGTGATTCTGTTACTGATCTGAAGAGCAATAAACCAAATGGAATATCAGAGGTCCGAATGCACATCAAGGATAAGAGATTGTAAGAAAAAAAAGGGAAGGGGTATGGGGGACAAATAAATGTGTCAGCATGTCGAACGGACGACGCAAATACATTTTATGCGCTCAGTACTAATCGGAAGACAGTGGGAAGTGCTGAGGAGAAAGTGAACTGTAAATCGGTAGATGGCTGTCTTCCTGTCAGTGAAAGAGGAGGGGAAGAGAAGTTGTTAACAGAAGCTGTGCCGGTAATGGAGAAAAGAAAGGACATGGCTGCCGGCCCGTACCCATCATTTTGCCGTGCCATATTAATTTACACATTGCTCTGGAACATTCACAACCAGGTCTTCTTTCCACTAACTCCGGTCGAAAGTATATATCTACGAAGCGGGGAGCTTTCTTTATGTATTTGCTAACTGTCTGACCTGAGGTTTAAGAAAGCAGTTTAGTTTACTTGAATATGCATTTTTATAGTCAAAGCAATCTGCCACATATTACAGACAGCAGACAATAATCAACATTCCAATTTTCATAGATTAGAAAAAAAACAACAACAGATGATGTCCAAGATAATAAACGTTCTAAACTGTCTAATTTTTAAAATATCATGAAAAAAGGAATGTATCTGTCATGCACGAATGTAACGCCTTTAGTTTTCACTTTTAAACGTAAACGCTTAGACATAGACAGAAAGACACACACACACACACACACACACACACACACACACACACACACATACACACACACACACACACACACACACACACACACACACACACACACATATATATATATATATATATATATATAGAGAGAGAGAGAGAGAGAGAGAGAGAGAGAGAGAGGATGGGTCAGAAGGGAGAACAGCCAAAGACAGTTTGCATGTTTTTCTGTCTGCCTATGTCTCAGGCTGTGTGGTTGCTTGTCTCGGTGTGTTTTCAACTGTCGGAGAGGTACCACGTCAGCAAATCTCTACGGTTCTCAGAAATGCATGAAATCAGAACTTTCTGGCAGACTCACAACTCCCAAACCCCCAAAACATAATCGACCACACGTGCAAAATGTTCTGTCAGTCAACGTTTTAATGCCTATTCCCCCTGGAGACTTCCATATAATAGTAGTAAGGCAGTCTGAAGGTGAGGCTATATACGTGAATGAATGTGCCATGGAATCGCCGAAATAGTGCCTGGCATGCTATCGGGAAGGCAGTAGATAATGTATTGCATGAAGGTTTATAAAATCAGGATGGGCAGAGGTTTAACGCTTTGTACACCCGACGAAATAAATACCAATGAGATTAAGACATGCTGTTAAGCTGGTTACCGACTACTAATGAAAAAAGAGAAACATCACATCCGATGGAAACAACTTCAAAATCAAACTACCAAAGCCGACCAATGTACGACGATACGGAAAAAAAGGGGATAAACACAGAAAACTATTAAAACAAAACAAAACAAACAAAATAACGAGGTGCTACCCATTGAAAGATACATTGAACATTCACTTTTATGACCTTTTATAGTTTGATATCATGGGACAAGTTATGATACGAACACACACCTTTAATCTCTGCCTGTTAGCAAATATATCACCATGAGTTATGCCCAAAACGTACAAATTCTGCCCAAGTCATAACTCTGTCAATCATCGAACTGGTCCTCACTTGCTTTACATTGAAAAGACGAATCCTGTATAGCTCGAAAAAGGCGCCAATCAAAAGTGAACAGCTCTGACACGTGACCAAGACAATGGCGCGACCAGCCCCCTTCCCCTCCCAAGCCACATCCCGATACTGACAAGAACCATAAAGAGATAAGGGAGGGAATAGGAACAGCCAGAAGGGACAGAAAGAGGAGGGAAGTGAAAGAAAGGAGATCAGGACGGAGGAAAAGAGATAGTTGCTGTTTAGCTATTCGCTCCTCTCCGCCCCCGGGACCGCACAGTCTCGGTGATCAATCACGGCTGTTCGACCTTTCTGCACGATGCGACAATCCACCAGGGACCCAGACAAGTTGAATTTTCGTAATCCGCGACAGGGACTTGGAGCACGACAGAGAAAGCAGAGTGAGAAAAGGGGGGCGGGTGGCTGGAGATGCCGACACAGGGAAAGGTTGAGGTAATATTCACAGTTATGGGGTTTCATTGATTTTTCTCGTATGAATCCTTCCCCTCAGGGTTAACCAATTGTAGACCGGGGATATCTGTGTGAGGGGAGAATACTGATGTGCAGGAATCTGTATGTGATGTCTGAGAGGATGTCTAAAACGATAGTGAAAGCCTCTTTTGTTTTGACAGAAACAATATTTGGGTAGCAACGAATTTTGCCTGAAGAAATGGATTTGCTGTTTAAACAAGTTGTGTGGAAATAAAAACATCCTTAGGTTCAGCTAGAACTACCTCAAATAGTCTAAAGGGAGTTTTTGATAGTGATTAAACAAGATGTCTTTCTTCGTCAGTCAGTAAAAAGACAAAGTCTGCATGCATGCACCAAAACGAATAAAGATGTAGGAGCAAGTTTGGCTGAAAAGACGAAAATGCTTATCTAATTCCTATCTAAGTGAATATGCCACCATTAGTTACGCCTTAAATGCATTTTATTCTGCCCCATCCAAAATAGTTCTCTCCTTCAAGCTGTTTCCTATTATTTACATTGAAATGTGGTATAAAATAAGACTGAGAGATGGCAGCTAAACTTTAAATAAAACAGATATAAATAGTATAGAAGAGCAGACCATCTGGATAAAGGCTATGGCAGACGTGTCAAGTAGGTCGAACGAGGCACCAATCACAAGTGAGCAGCTCAGACACGTGACCAGGACAATGACGCTACCAGCCTCCTTCTCTTCCCCAGACAGCCCGACAAAACCCATAAAACATGCTGGGAAAAACGGGAACAGCCAGAGGGGAGAGAAAGAAGGAGGGAAGTGAAAGGAAGGAGATCAGGACGGAGGAAAAGAGATAGTTGCTGTTTAGCTATTCGCTCCTCTCCGCCCCCGGGACCGCACAGTCTCGGTGATCAATCACGGCTGTTCGACCTTTCTGCACGATGCGACAATCCACCAGGGACCCAGACAAGTTGAATTTTCGTAATCCGCGACAGGGACTTGGAGCACGACAGAGAAAGCAGAGTGAGAAAAGGGGGGCGGGTGGCTGGAGATGCCGACACAGGGAAAGGTTGAGGTAATATTCACAGTTATGGGGTTTCATTGATTTTTCTCGTATGAATCCTTCCCCTCAGGGTTAACCACATTGTAGACCGGGGATATCTGTGTGAGGGAAGAATACTGATGTACAGGAATCTGTATCTGAGAGGATGTCTAAAACGATATTGAAAGCCTCTTTTGTTTTGACAGAAACAATATTTGGGTAGCAACGAATTTTGCCTGAAGAAATGGATTTGCTGTTTAAACAAGTTGTGAGGAAATAAAAACATCCTTAGGTTCAGCTAGAACTACCTCAAATAGTCTAAAGGGAGTTTTTGATAGTGATTAAACAAGATGTCTTTCTTTGTCAGTCAGTAAAAAGACAAAGTCTGCATGCATGCACCAAAACGGATAAAGATGTAGGAGCAAGTTTGGCTGAAAAGACGAAAATGCTTATCTAATTCCTATCTAAGTGAATATGCCACCATTAGTTACGCCTTAAATGCATTTTATTCTGCCCCATCCAAAATAGTTCTCTCCTTCAAGCTGTTTCCTATTATTTACATTGAAATGTGGTATAAAATAAGACTGAGCGATGGCAGCTGAACTTTAAAGAAAACAGATATAAATAGTATAGACGAGCAGACCATCTGGATAAAGGCTATGGCAGACGTGTCAAGTAGGTCGAACGAGGCACCAATCACAAGTGAGCAGCTCAGACACGTGACCAGGACAATGACGCTACCAGCCTCCTTCTCTTCCCCAGACACCCCGACAAAACCCATAAAACATGCTGGGAAAAACGGGAACAGCCAGAGGGGAGAGAAAGAAGGAGGGAAAAGAAAGGAAGGAGATCAGGACGGAGGAAAAGAGATAGTTGCTGTTTAGCTATTCGCTCCTCTCCGCCCCTGGGACCACACTGTCTCAGTGATCAATCACGGCTGTTCGACCTTTCTGCACAATGCGACAATCCACCAGGGGCCTAGACAAGTTGAATTTTGATAATCCGCGAAAGGGACGTGGAGCACGACAGAGAAAACGGAGAAAAAAAAAGAATAAAAAAAGAAGTGGATGAGGGGGGCGGGATGGAGATGGCACCACAGGGAAGGGTTGAGGAAATATTCACTGTTATATAGGATTTCATTGATTTTTTTTCTCTTTCGAATCCTTTCCCTCAGGGTTAACCACATTCCAGACCGAGGATGTCTGTTTGGGGGTAGAGTACTGACTTGAAGAAAATTGAATGTGAGGTCTGAGAGGATGTGTTAAACGACAGTGAAAACCTCCATTGTTGTGATTGGAACTGTATCAGGGAAGCAGCGAATTTCGCTCTCGGAAATGGACTTGGATTTGCTGTTTAAACAAGAAGCATGGAAAAGAATTGTTCTGTAACAAAAATATCCTTGGTACAGTTGAGCCCGAGTATAACGTTTATGAAGACAACAAATAGTGTATTTTCCAATAAGGATAACAAAATGACATCTCGCAGCAAGAACAAAATGTAGATAATGATGATGATGATGACGATGATGATAATGATATAAAGAAAGAAGATACAAATATTCCGTGTCTACGTAAAAAAAAATTAATAATAACAATAATAACTGCAACAAAACAGAGTTTTTCCAGACATAATACAAGCGCAAAACTCCACAAAAACCAGACACAACAATTGTGCAAAACAAGAACTAACTCTGAAACCATCAACGGATCTATCCATGGTGTGGTCAGGTCCTGTCAGGCTAGGCCAGGAGGAAATCAGGACGGCTCAGCCATCCCACCCAACCCCCTGTCCCCTACCGCCCCTCCATCGTCACCTCCACCACCACCACCACAACCACCACAATCAGCCTGACACCCCCTCTCGACCTCTTCCAACTCCCAATCCACCCCCAACAGTGTCACACAGGCGGCTCACCCCCAGCCCAGAGAGTGACAGAGACATTATGAAGATGGATAGCCAGATCAACTGCCAGCGTGGCAGTCCCCAGGAGACCTGGCCTAATCAACTAAAGCACTGTCCTTAGATTCCAATATTGCCCACCCATACCCCCCCACCACCTAGCCAGCCCCCACCATCCCCACAACCTCTCCCAGCATAGCCCTAGCCCCTAGCCGGCCCTGCCAGCCTCGTCCACCACCCCACCCCACCACTTCCCGTGCCCATATCCCCCCCCCTCTCCCACCCTGCTTCTCCCCCCATTGCTTCGCTTCTTTCCCCTCCACATCCAGAGTTAGAGTTCTCCCCCCGTCTTTTCTCCCTTGCCCGACCCTGACGCCAGCTTGGGAATGATGGCCGTTGCCATGGAGACTTCGGCCTGATCCGGACCAGGACAGACACAGCAGACGACAGAACACGAGGAGGAGGAGAAGGATGAGGAGGAGGAGTGAAAGAGGAGGAGGAGGAGGAGGAAGAGGAGGTGGTGGTGGTGGTGGTGCCAGTGGAGGAGATGGATGGAGGTGGTGG
Organism: Babylonia areolata; assembly: GCF_041734735.1. NCBI lineage: Eukaryota > Metazoa > Mollusca > Gastropoda > Neogastropoda > Buccinidae > Babylonia > Babylonia areolata. Next base: position 85,432,648 of record NC_134876.1, read on the forward strand.
GAGAGAAAGAGAGAGAGAGAGACAGGGAGAGAGGGAGAGGAGATAACTGGAAAGTGCGTGTTTGTGACGTGATGGTGTGTGTGTGTGTGGGAGGGGGGGGGGGGATGTTGGGGGGAGGGGGGGGGAGGCGGGGGGGGGGAGTATGTGTGTGTGCGCGAATGTGCGTGCTGTCAGTGAATAGTCGTGCGCATGGTATCTGTGAGCGTGCGTGCGTGCGTGTTTGAGTAGTGCGCGCGCTCGTGCGCGCACACGTGTGTGTGTGTGTGTGTGTTCGTGTGTCTACGTGTGCACATGTGTGTGAATGTGTGTGCTGAGGAGGAGGAGGAGGAGGAGGAGGAGGAGGAGGAAGTAGGTGAACGATGATAGGGGGAGGGGGGTGGGTGGGGCAGGGGATCGGGAAGGAAGGGCAGACTGGTTTCCTAATCAGATCTAATCGACTGGTTCCTTGTTGGACAACTTTCAGCAACTTTCTTTTTTTCTCTCTCACCGTAGAGAGAGAGAGAGAGAGAGAGAGAGAGAGGGGGGGGGGGGGGGGGAAGAGAGAGAGGGGGGGGAGGAGGGGGGAGAGAGCGAGCTGACGGCTCTTTGTTGGCTGACAGAGGGGTGTGTGGGATGGGGGCGTGGTGGTGATGGTTGTGGTGGTGGGGGTGAATGGGTGTGATCTCTCTCTCTCTCTCTCTCTCTGATAGTGTATGTGGGGAGGGAATGGGGGCGGTGGAATAGAGGGATACTGTGAGGAAGAGACAGATAGAGACAGAGACACAGAGAGAGAGAGAGAGAGAGAGAGAGAGAGAGAGAGAGAGAGAGAGAGACTTACAACACACACACACACACACACACACACACACACACACACACACAAACAGGGATAGAGACAGACAGGCAGGCAGACAGACAGGCACACACACACACACACACACACACACACACACACACACACACACACACACACACGCACACACACATGCACAGATGGTAAAAAGTTGCACTGATACAAGCGCTCCTTGAGGTCAGGGTGACAAGCGAACTAGAGAGAAGTGGCAGGTTTTGAACTCATGAACCCCTCCTCCCCATCCCCATCCCCGTTTTTTCCCTCCCCCTCCCTACTCCCACCCTACTCCCACTAGATTTTTTTTTATTCTGTCAAGCAATCCGCCGAAACTGATTTGTTGCCTGAATTACCTTAAAACGTACCTCTTTCCCCAAATAGCCCCATGTCCCACCTCCTTCCTCTTTGCGTCCACAATGATATCTCTATACATCTATCAACATGTATTCATGAATTAATCTGGTCCCTCATCCGTCTGGTTCTATCAGTCATGCATGCATGTGAAGGGTGTGATTGATAGCGCTTCGATTTGTCTCCGCATCAGTTTCAGTGCTATGTAAATCCATCATTATTAATTTATCATAATTTTACTGCCACTGACGCCCCATCCATCCCTTCGCCAGTCTGCTACCCGTCCGGACCCCCCCACCCCTTTACCCCCCTCCACCCTCTTTTATACATCCGTTTGTCTTTAACTATACATAGTCTTTCATACACATTATGATGATGGCCATTCCCATAAAAGCACAAAGCGCAACCTCATTAGTCAAAAATGCGTGAACTGTGAACGAAGATCATGATATGGGACTCATGGTATTATGACAAATACAATGATGATGATGATGATAATGATGATGATGACGATGAGGAGGAGAGGATGATGATAATGATGATGATTAGTTACCAAGGGTAAATTCACCGTAACGATTGTGAGTAGTTACCAAGGGTAAATTTATCAATGTAAGACGAAAGGCCATTGGCTGAAAGACCTATGTGCTTGCTGTACTGAGGGCGATCATTGGTCTGCGTGCTGGATGCAAACAACAAAACAATAACACAACACCCAACCCCACCACCACACCCCCGATCAACAACAATCAAGGGTGATTTTCATACAAGCAAGACGAAAGTCCACTGACTGGAAGTCCCACCTGTTTGAACTACTGAAAGTGATCATTGGTCTGCTGGATATGTAAAAAAAAAAAGTAAAAAAAAGTAAGATGAATGGCGATTGGCTGAGAGACCTACCTGCTTGATGCACTAAAGGCGGTCATTGGTCTGCTGGACATGAAATGAAAAAGAAAGTAAGATGAATGGCGATTGGCTGAGAGACATACATGCTTGATGCACTGATTGTGGTCATTGGTCTGCTGGGCATGAAATGAAAAAAAAAAAAAAAAAGAAAAAAAAGTAAGATGAATGGCGATTGGCTGAGAGACCTACCTGCTTGATGCACTGAAGGCGGTCATTGGTCTGCTGGATGTGACGGTCCATGTCCACCAGACGTCCCGCCTCCGTCTGGTTGTCGTGCATGGCGCTACAGGGTGGGGCTAGGGGGTGGGAGAATCCGGGGAGTGAGGAATCAAGGGCTTGGGGTTTGGGGGGTGGGCTTCCTTTCTCAGGGCCTCTACCCCGGGTGGGTGGTGCGGCCGCTCACATCTGTCAAAAAACGAAAGAGAAGATAAAATACAGTAAGTCACTGTGAAATTCGCTTCATCGCTCTCTCTCTCTCTGTGAAATAGACAGACAGACAGGCAGACCGACAGGCAGGCAGACAGACAGACAGAGACACACACGGAGACAGAGACAGGCTTCGCAGTGACATTATAATATATGGATTGGAGAAAGAGGAAGAATTAGAAAGTCAAAGTGTGTGTGTGTGTGTGTGTGTGTGTGTGTGTGTGTGTGTGTGTGTGTGTGTGCCAAAGAGAGAGGGAAGGATATACATTCATAGACAGACAGACAGACAGGAGAGACAGAGACAGACAAACACAGAGACAGACATATAGACAGCGGAGGAGACACCAACCGAAATATATAAAAAAATAAATCCCAGGCGGGTAAGAATAGAAGGGGGAGAAGAAGGAGAAAGAACGAGGAAGGGACAGACAGATAATAACGATGGCCACACTTCCACAGCATCCCCAGTGAAGAAAACAGAACCCAAAACCGTTTATCGAACAATTCTGCTCTGCTCCAGCGAAGATGAACACAGAAAGAAAGAGGATGATGATGATGGAGACGAAGGAAAGGAAAAGAAAAGAAAATCACCTCATCTCACTATCCCCTCTCAATCCCAGATAGATAAGTATCCCTCACATCAAACTCTCCACATCGAAATAATATGACGCAACAAATGATAAGACAATTCGCGTCACATCAAAATCGTCAACCTCTTCATCAGGGTCCCGAGGGCTATGCGTTTTTAAATGATGACAATGGCGTTGTGGCCATTTTCCTTTTGTCACCCCCTATTTCAGGCTCCCTGGTGTTTATTTTTTATTTTTTTAAAATTCATTTATCTTTATTTTGTTATAATACAGTTTTCCCTTTTTTTGTGTGTGTAGTGGCAATGATTCTTAAGAACGTTCAGATTTCTTGGAATCCCTTACACCCTTGTCTTTTGTGAGTTAAAAAAGATAACGGACTGGCTTTTATTATTAATTTATCTGATTTTGTTTTTCCATTCCATTCCGCTCTACCATGCATATATCAGTGCCTAGTTAAAAGTATGTTCAAAACTGAGATAACTATCTTTAGGCACAACCCCCCACCTCCTAGCACACACACACACACACACACACACACACACACACACACACTTGATAAAACAACAACGCACAAACAACAACAAAACAAAACAAAAAAAACAAAACAACAACACTAATAACAAAAAACAGATACTTTCTTCACCTTTTCACATGATACGAATGGGAAATTATCAGTATCAGCAACTCAAGGAGGCGTCACTGCGTTCGGACATATCCGTATACCCTACACCACATCTGCTAAACAGATGCTTGACCTGCAGCGTAACCGAACGCCCTTGAATGGGAAAAGGAGAACAACAAATCATGAGCGACCATTGAATAACTGTGTATGAAGTGACCTGCTGAAGATAACTGACCCCCACCCCTTCACGTGACATGATCACCAAAGTCTTAGCATCATCAACGTGGATGAGTAGGTTACAAACAAAATGAATTAATCATGCATGTCTATTCACCAGTCTGTCACCATTGCATTCAGTAAGACGTGCTGCCAATTCAGACAGCAATGCGGACTGACACTTGGTGATCACTGGGGCAGAAGTCCAACGCCCAACCGAATCGGCCACGCCATCCTCCACCCGCCCCTCCACACACACACACACACACACACACACACACACACACACACACCTGTTCAGTGTTTGATTCTCCGTTTCGGCGTGGAACTGCGTCTTTGGGAATGGCACTTTTCTCCGATTTACCTCACTCTACCCGAGCTGTGAATACGCAACAACTGACTTCGGTTGGGGGAAGGTGAAAGCGGTGGAGGGAGAGGACTGGGCCCCGCCTTCCTATGCCGAGCCTTTGACACAGTGGGTATGAATTCACTGCTTTCGATGGTCGTAAAAGGCTATTGGAGATTTTTAAACCTTTTAACTTACTGCATGCTGTGCTTCATATACCTCTCTCCATCTCTTCATCCCCCACCCACCCCTATATCACCCTCTATCCTCCCAGCTTACCTTTCCCCATCAGCCCCACTAGACTGAAGGCGTTTGTTTGTCAACAATGTCAAGATACAACAATCGATATTTGCTTCAAAATAAAAGTGTTTTTGTTGTGGTTGCGCGGCGTATCGCTTCACACCGATGTCCAGTGGAGATACCCGCCCTTCCCCACTTTCCGTCATCAATGAAATGGGGATTGGGCGAAATGTAGCATTGGGTGGAGAGGCTTTTTGAGGACAATCAGATGTGAAGAAAATGATGTATGGTCGTATGTGACTAAAGCAGGCAACAATTCTACAGCACGCGCATGCGTACACACACACACACACACACACAAACACACAAGCTACTGAAGACAAGGACGAGGCTGAGACAAAAAGACAGGAATGGAGGAGGGGTGGAGGGGTTGGTAGTCAGGAAGGCGGGGGTAGAGGGAGGGAAATATCACAGACTGGCCATAAGATCAATATTCTCGGACACGGGTTGACGTCCTTGTCTGGTCAGTTCGTGGCAGTCACCCCATCTCTTGCTAACGTCAGAGGAGTATCATTAGGGTAATTATTGTGCTGAAGGCACAACACGTCGTCCTTCCGCTTCTGTTTGGACTGATAGCTCCCACGTACACTCTTCAGTGTGTCCTTCGATCGGGATTTCTAACTCTACGTGTATCACGATTTTTACCATGATTCCCCTCCACCTCCTGCCACCCTCGTTTTGTTTGTAGGGTCCAATTTGATGCCGTCGCATGCAGTGTTAAAGATATGACACCATAGAAGAAAACAGGATAGGGTGGAATAGGATAGGACAGGACTGAACTGGATAAGACGCGATGCCATCAGATCCAATTTGATGCGATCCAGTACAATATAATGTAATGTAATACAGTGCAACACAATGCAACACAACGCAATTCATGCTGTACAATACATTACAATACGATACAATACAAGACGATATGATACGACGCGATGTGATGTAACGTGACACAATGCAATGCAATGCAATGCAATACAGCACAACGCAATACAAGACAACGCAACATAATGATACAGTGCAGTACATTACGCTACACTACGGTAGCGGGCTACAAAACAGCACACTATAACACAGCGCAGCGCAACACAAAAAGTTCCCTTTTCAACAGAGGCAAAACAAGGATGGAGAGAAGAAGCGGAATTTGCGTCTGAGACAAGGATAACATTTCCAGATTACACCCAAGCGTAAACCACCACCATCACCACCAGCAGGAACAACAACAACTACAACAAAACTGAAAATGAGTTTGAGCCATGGGGCAAAAACAGAGGGGGTGAGGGGGCATTTTCAGCCATTGTCACCGGGTTGGATTGTGTCTTTTCATCGACAAGCCATACAGACAGATTGATGATGAAGGGCAAGTCTCAGAGGTCTTGGACAGTATGAATTATCGAGTTTAAGGACTTGGGATGGGGAGGCTGTCACAGGAACTTCCTATATGTCTTCTTTATATGGGTCTGCTGTCTACAGGGGGAAACGCATGCAGCCTTAGCAATGTCCTCATTATCTATTCTGTGTACGATGAGCGTTAGGCTACAAACAAGAATGATGCCAAGACATGAATCTGTGCCGCTGCTAGCTGTTGGAAGTTTCCGTGTTGTTAATATCACGCACGCAGCTATTATTTCGTCCGTCTGTATGCAAAGTTTTGCTTGTCTGTCTGCCTGTTTGTTTGTGATGGTTGTTATTATCAAAAGGTGGTTATGCGTTCTTTCAATCTTTCTTATTTTGATTTTTTTTTAGCCTCTGTCGTTCACTTTGTATCTCTCTCCCTCTGTGTCTCTAGTGTCTCGGTCTTTGTGTCTCTCACTCGATCGCTCCATGTCTATCGTATGTATTCATGTATGTATGTCTCTCTCTGTTTGCCACTCTGTCTGTCTGCCTCACTCTAACTACCTCTCTCTACCTCTGTGTCTGTCTGCTCCTGTCTGTGTTTGTTTTGCACCCTCCCCCTCTCTCTCTCTCTCCGTTCTCTATCTCCATCTTTCTCGTTCTCCAGCTCTCTTTCACATTTTTCTTGCAGGCTTTTTCTCACTCTGTCTGTCTCCCTGTGTCTCTGTCTGTCTACCTGTGTCTCTGTCTGTCTGCCTTGTGTCTGCCTGTGTCTCTGCCTGTCTGCCTTGTGTCTGTCTGTCTGCCTGTGTCTCTGCCTGTCTCCCTATCTGTCTGTCTCCCTATGCCTCTGTCTCCCTATGTCTCTGTCTCCCTATGTCTCTATCTGTCTCCCTATGTCTCTGTTGGTCTCCCTATGTCTCTGTCTGTCTCCCTATGTCTCTGTCTGTCTGTCTGTCTGTGTCTCTGTCTGCCTGTGTCTCTGTCTGCCTGTGTCTCTGTCTGTCTGTCTCCCTATGTCTCTGTCTGTCTCCCTGTGTCTCTGTCTGTCTCCCTATGTCTCTGTCTGTCTCCCTATGTCTCTGTCTGTCTCACTATGTCTCTGTCTCCCTGTGTCTCTGTCTCCCTGTGTCTCTGTTTGTCTCCCTATGTCTCTGTCTGTCTCTGTTTGTCTCCCTATGTCTCTGTCTGTCTCTGTCTGTCTCCCTATGTCTCTGTCTGTCTCCCTGTGTTTCTGTTTGTCTCCCTATGTCTCTGTCTGTCTCCCTATGCCTCTGTCTGTCTCCCTGTGTCTCTGTCTGTCTCTCTGTGTCTCTGTTTGTCTCCCTATGTCTCTGTCTGTCTCCCTATGTCTCTGTATGTCTCCCTATGCCTCTGTCTGTCTCCCTGTGTCTCTGTCTGTCTCCCTATGTCTCTGTCTGTCTCCCTATGTCTCTGTCTCCCTATGTCTCTGTTTGTCTCCCTATGTCTCTGTCTGTCTCCCTATGTCTCTGTCTGTCTGTCTGTCTGTGTCTCTGTCTGTCTCCCTGTGTCTCTGTCTGTCTGTCTCCCTGTGTCTCTGTCTGTCTCCCTATGTCTCTGTCTGTCTCCCTGTGTCTCTGTCTGTCTCCCTGTGTCTCTGTCTGTCTGTCTCCCTATGTCTCTGTTTGTCTCCCTATGTCTCTGTTTGTCTCCCTGTGTCTCTGTCTGTCTCCCTATGTCTCTGTTTGTCTCCCTATGTCTCTGTCTGTCTCCCTATGTCTCTGTCTGTCTCCCTATGTCTCTGTCTGTCTGACACCCGTCCTTGTTTACCCCCTCCCCACCCCCCTCCCTCCACCCACTCTCCCTTTCAGTTTCTCGTTTGTCTCATTCACCATGTCTCTCTGTCTCTCCCTCCCCGCTCCATCCTCTCCACTCTTCCTCCCCTCTCTCTGTCTCTTTCCTCCCCTCCCTCCCGCCATCCCCCCCACACCCCCTCCTGTCTCTCTCTCCTCCCTCCACCCTCTCTGTCTCTCTGCGTCTGCATCGATGACTCAGTTTCATTGCCTTTTCGTCTGTGTACCAGCGGTATCCGTTTTACTTCTTCTTTTTTTTTTCTTTTTTTTTCACAAGTGTCCTATTAGATGAGTCTGTCTATGTGTCTTTTGATATGATATTCACTCAGTAATCATATTTGCACTGTCTTTTGATACATTCCCTGGGTAATCATATTTGTACTGTCTTTTGATACATTCCCTGGGTAATCATATTTGTACTGTTTTATCTGTCTGTGCTTTCCTTCCACTCTCCCTGCCTGCCTGCCGCACCCCACCCCCCCACCCTCCCCCTCCCCCCGTTCCAACCCAAACTCCACTGTCCACCCTTCCGATTTTCTCTTTGTCTCTGATTCTCTGTCTGTCTGTCTCACTATCTCTCTGTCTCTATGTTGTCTATCTATCTCCCCCTATATTTCTGTCTGTCTCACTATCTCTCTGTCTCTATGTTGTCTATCTATCTATCTCCCCCTATATTTCTTTGTCTCGATCTCTCTCTCTCTCTCTCTCTCTCTCTCTCTCTATATATATATATATATATGTCTTCGCCTCTCTCTCTTTCTCCCTCTATCTCCCTGTTGAATCTATTTGTCTCTCCG
>NC_134876.1:85453673-85456173 GCF_041734735.1 Babylonia areolata
GGGGGGGGAGAGGACGAGGGGAGTTGGCCCGGGAGGTGGGGGAAGAAAGAATGATTTAGATCGTGTGTGTGTGTGTGTGTGTGTGTGTGTGTGTGTGTGTGTGTGTGTGTGTGCGCGCGCGCGCGCACTGTAAGAACGTGCACCAAAATGGGGAGAACAGCCCCGACTTTCATTCAGAGATATATGTCACGAAAATAAGTAATACAATGCCATCGTATACTGGCAAAACGACAACAACAACAACAACAACAAAATAAACAATAACAACATAAAAAAATATATGTATAATACAATGCTGACTGACTGTATCAACAGTCACCTAATGTCATTATCATAACGATAAAAAAAAAAAAATAAAAAATTTAGCAGTTAGGAGGATCTCGGGTGGCTCTTACGACTGATTTGAGTCGACAATCAAGGTTTCGCGTTAGACATTAGTCATGACAAGAGAAATTTTGATATGGCCTAACAATCTTATTTTCAGCGCCGGTCGCCGTTGAAGAAGTAAGGTTTGGACCTCTGCCGGCACCCATCCGTCCATCAATCCATCCATTTATCCGCCCAACCATCCATCCATCCTTCCACGCAGCTTCTACACGTGTTTCTGCCTTCTCTGGCACCCTGCATGTTTCCAATGTGATATAAGCTATTCCACTGTAACCCCCCCCCCCCCCCATTCTCTCCCTGTCCTCTCCCCCTTCCCCTCCCCACTCTACACCTCGTCTTCTGCAACATCCCCCCCCCCCCCACACATCCCCCCGACCTTCCACCCCCAACTGCGCAACTCCCTCCCCCACCTCTCCTAACCCCACTCTACCCCGCAACAATGCACATGGCTTCAGGTTTGTATGTACGAGTATGTATGTGTGTATGTATGTAAAGGCTTGTCTAGAAAAAAAAAAAAAAATCCATGCGTTGGATGCCGAAGCATAATAATTATTAGAAGCGGCAAGTGAAGGTGGAAAAGGAGGGTGGTGGTGGTGGTGATGGTGGATAGGTGTGAGGGACGAAAAAAGCTACCTACCTACCTCCCCCCTCCCAACCAACTATCTCCCCACCCCTGCCCCTATACCCCCCCCCCCCCCACCACCCAAACCCCCAACCCCTACCCTCTCCAGGCATGACTGTGTGCTGAGGCATGCATCGTTTCGACTTTCGTTTTTCTGTTTGCAGAAACGAATGAAACAATGAGCACAGGAAAGAAAAGATAGAAGAACGATAGAAAAGAAAGGAAGGACTTAGAGAAGAAAGAAAAAGAAGAATGGGGTAAAAAGAAAAAAAGAAAAGAAAAAAAGAAAAAAAAGGGCAAATATAAAGTTGGAAAGAAAAGAAAAAAAAAACAGTTAAAGAAAACAATGGAAAAATAATAAAAGAAAAGCAAGAATAAAAAGAGAAAAACTACGAATGAAAATAATAGTAAAAAAAAAAAAAAAAAAAAAAAAAAGGAAACAGGGTGGAAGATGGAGAGAAGAAAGAGAGAGAGAGATGAAAGAAGAAAGAATGAAAGAACCAAACAACAAAGAAAGAAAAGAAAAGAAAAAAGAAAAGAAAAGAGAATGCAAAACAATACAAGCGCCCTCTCGCCAGTTTGGCATCGCGTTGCAACGTAACATCACATACCGTATTTTCTCACATGAAACAAGATAAAACATTTCGAATGTATAAAATTGCAGACATATCATACCGTGAACCAACATAACGAGCAGGTCCGAATCAGAGAAGAACAAACCTCAACAAACAAACAAGCAAACATACAAAAAAAAAAAAAAAAAAAGAAAAATCCCGCCCTCCAACCCCCAAGAAAACACTAATCAAAATCGAAACAAAAACAAAACACTGACTAAAAACAAAGCAAACAGAAAACAAATCAGACTGTGGATGATGTCAGATGACAATAATTATTACGTACGTGTTTAAAAACAAACAAACAAAGAAACAAACTTTGTTCTTGAAAGCAGATAACATGCTGCACAATGATGAAAACAAAACAAAGCAAAGTAAATAACCACTCCAAAGCAAAGCAAAACCTAGCCAAACATGTGCCCTCCACAACAACAAGAAACAAACAATCAAATAAAAATAAGCTACAAACAGACGAAAGAACAAAACAAACAAACAAACAAACAAAAAACCGGAAAAAAGAGAAAAGACCCCCCCACCCCCACACCCCCCCCAAAAAACCCCCAACAAAAACAACAACAACAACAAAAAACAAAACAACAACAAACAAACAACAAAACAATAAGTACAGGAAACGACGAAACAAAAATAATAAAATTATACAATTCTCTCGACCTCCACGTCGTCTCTCTCTCTCTCTCTCCAATCCCCCCCCCCCCCCCGTCTCTCTCTCTCTCTCTCTCTCTCCAACCCCCCCCCCCCCCCCGTCTCTCTCTCTCTCTCTCTCTCTCTCTCTCTCTCTCTCTCTCTCTCTCACCCTGATCCCTCTTTCCATTCCAGTCTCGCAGATCTTCTCCTTTTTTTTTCATTTTTTGTGTTG
>NC_134876.1:85461173-85476173 GCF_041734735.1 Babylonia areolata
CGCAGTGTTATCTCCACCCCACTCCTTTACCAAAAAAAAATATAATTCCTTCATCATTCCCATCATCTAAACGAGACGAAAGAACAGATGGGTGAACGAACAGATGAGCGAGCAGTATGCTGCTATCATGAAATAAAAGGAAGGGAGGAAGAAAGAAAGAATGAAAGAAATGAAAGAAGGAAGGTAAGCAGGAAGGAAAGAAAGAAGGGGGGGGGGGGGGGAGAGAGAGAGGATGTAACGAAGTACGGAAGAATGGAAGGAAGGAAAGAAGGAAGGAAGGAAAGAAGAATGGAAAGGATGAAGAAAGAACAGAGAGAAAGAAAGGAAGGAGGGATGGTAGAAGGACACAAGGAATAAAGGAGGGAAGAAAAATGGAAGGAGAGAAGGAAGGAAGGAAGGAAGGAGAGAAGGAAGGGGGAAAGGAAGAAAGAAAGGAAAGAAGGAAGGAAGGAAGGAAGGAAGGGAGGCAGGAACGAATGAAGGAGGGAAGGAAGAATAGAAGGAAAGAGGGAAAGAAGGATCATGGAGGGGAGGTAAGTAAAGAGCGGAGAAAGAATGAAAGAAAGGAAGAGGAACAATGGAAGGAAAGAAGGAAGACAGACGGGAAGAAAGGGAAGAGAGAGAGAGTAGGAAGGAGGAAGGAAGGAAGGAAGGAAGGGAGAGAGCATACAGATGGACGCAGACTGCGAATTTAAGCTCCGTTTAAGACACCTACTACAAAGATCTGAGGGATGGTTGGAGATGGTGGGGGGTTGGGGGGTGGGAGTGGGAGGTAGGGGCGGAGGGGGCACTGCCTTGAGCTGCAGCTGCGTCATCATGGAGACAGACAGACTCACAGACAGACAGACAGACAGACAGGCAGGCAGGCAGACAGAAGAGTCAAGATGAGTATCACTTAAATCACGAGCTCTGAAAATGCAATGTTTGGCGTCGCACTTCTTCTCTCAACCAGACGTGCCACGCGCGAGATAACTTTTCAGGGAGTGATTTGAACCTTGGTGCACTTACTTGCTTGCTTGCTTGCTTACTGAATGACTGACTGACTGACTGGCTGGCTGACTGACTAGCAGCTGTGTTTGTGTGATGTGTGGCTCGACCTCGGCAATAATGACATTTATTCATTGTTCATGACAAATATATCTGCTTGGACATAAAAGTATGTATACTTACACCCACCCACCCACCCACACCCACCCACACACACACACACACACACACACACACACACACACACACACATATTTTTTTCCCCATTCATTTGTTTATGCATTTACTAGCATACATTGGGCAGTGCAGTTAATCTTGGGAAAGAGGACCAGATGAAATGAAAGAAATGAAGTCTGAAGTTTGAAGTTTGAAGTCTGAATGGTTAGAAGTCTGGATGGTTTATTGTTTAGGCCAAATGAACATAAATAAACAAATGAATGAATATATATATATATATATATATATATATATTTGTGTGTGTGTGTGTGTGTGTGTGTGTGGGGGGGGGGGGGGGGGGGGGGGTGAATGGGTGTGTGTGTGTACGTATACATACTTTTATGTCCAAGCAGATATATTTATCATGAACAATGAATAAATGTGACAACAGGGGTAAGTGGGTTGGGTGGTGGGGGAGGGACTTCCGTGTTAACATCCATTATAAAGAACAACGTCACTATATGAAAAGCAAACAAAGGGTAGAAAAGAGAGAAAGGAGAGAGAGAGAGAGAGAGAGAGAGAGAGAGAGAGAGAGAGACAGAGACAGAGAGAGAGAGAAAGAGAGAGGTACAGAGAGAAGGAGAAAAAGACAAAAAAAAAAAAAGATAGATGGGCAGACTGGTGTGTATCCATGCGTCATTAACTAAAGATAGACTTGTTTCTATGGGTGAAGGTTTTGGACAAGAACAGACAAAAGTGGAATGCATGTCTTCACATCAGTGCAAACAACAGTGACAATTTAAATGCATTGGGGCGCACATGACACTTCTTCGGTATATACTGTTCTCTAAGATTTTTGTATTCTGGGCATGGAAAGAAATGTGTGTGTGTGTGTGTGTGTGTGTGTGTGTGTGTGTGTGTGTGTGTGTGTGTGAGAGAGAGAGAGAGAGAGAGAGAGAGAGAGAGAGAGAGAGGGAGAGAGAGAGAGATCAAGCTCTCTATCCATCCATCCATCCATCAATCTATCTATCTATGTCTGTCTCTCTGTCTACATAGGTGCAATACACTCATGCACGTACATGCACGCACACACACACACACACACACACACACACACACACACACACACACACACTCAAGATAAACACATGACTACACCTTGCACATGTGAACGAATGCTCATGGTGAAGAAAAAACAACAAAAATAAAAAACAAAAACAAGCAAACAAACACCCCCCCCCCAAAAAAAAAAAAGAAAAAAGAAAAAGAAAAAAAAGAAACACAAAAAACCACACAGACCAAAAAAAATAAATGTGCACGCCTGTTTTCTTCACTGGGACCACACAAGAAATGATGCAACAAACAAAACCATATTCCGCTTCTTCTTCTTCTTCTTCTTCTTCTTCGTCTTCTTCTTCTTTCCTTTTTCACTTCCCCTTCCGTCTTTGTGTCTTTATTTCCTTTCTATTTATTTTTCTTTTTCTTTCCATCGTTCTTGCTTTATTTGTTTAATTATCCTCTTCTTTTTTTCTTCCTTCCTTCTTTCTTTCTTTTTTTTTTTTTTTTTTCTTTCTCTTTGCCCCCTTTCATTATTTCTACAGACCCTCCCTTTTCTCATGTTGGGACCACACGAGGAATGAAATAACGAACGTATGGCTTTTGTTTCTTCCTTTTCTTTCGTTCTTTCTTTCCTTTCTCTGTCTGTCTTTTTTTTCGTTTTTCTTTCAGCGTCTTTCTTCTTTCTTTCTTCCCTTCTTTTTTTTTTTTTTTTTTTTTTTTTTTTACTCATGCATTTCCCCCCCCCCCCAACTCTCTTTTAGCATGCTCTCTCTCTCTCTCTCTCTCTCTCTCTCTCTCTCTTTCTTTTTCTTTGTTCTGTTTTGTTCTGTGGGACCACACAAGAAATGATGCAATAAACATGACACTTTTCTTTTTCTTCATGCTCTCTCTCTCTTTCTCTCTCTCTCCACACACACACACACACACACACACACACACACACACACATGTATATATATATATATATATATATATTATTTTTCGTTATTTTTTTATCTTTTCATTATTTTTGTCCCTTTCAATGCCGCCTATTCTTCAGTTTTGTTTTGTTCTTTCTTTCTCTTCTTTCTGTCATATTCTATTCCTTTTTTTTTTTTTTTTTTGTTCTTTCCCAAGTTCTTTTCTTTCATATTCCTTACTTCCACAATCTCTCTCCTAGTCTTTGTTTCTATCTTTGCTAAGTTATCCTTTTATTCCCCTCTTTGTTTTCCCCTTCCCTTTTTTATGTTCTAACTTCTTCACGTCCTCGTTTTCTTTCTTTCTTTCTTTCTTCTGTCTTTCGTTTCTCTCCAATTTTCTTCTTCTTTTTTAATCTCCGTCTCCTTTCCCTTCTTTTTTGTTTTTTTTTTGTTTTCTCTTTCTCGTTCATTGTTTACTTTCCTTCTTTTTTTTTTTTTTATCTTCTTATGTTTTTTCGGTTCCCTTTTCTTTCAACAATTATTATTTTTCTTCTTTCCGTTTCATTGCCAGGACCAAAGAGACAAAAATGGTAGTGTGTGTGTGTGTGTGTGTGTGTGTGTGTGTGTGTGTGTGTGTGTGTGTGTGTGTGTGTGTGTGTGTGTGTGTGTGTGTGTGCGCGCGAGGGTGTGTCTATATGTGGTTACGTGTGCGAATGTATATGCGGCAGTGTGTGTATGTGTATGTGTATGCGTTCGTTCGTGCACAGTGTGGTAGTGAGTGTTTGAGTGTGCACGTGCGAGCGTGCGTCTATGAGTGTTTGCGTGCGTATATGTGTGTATGTACGTTTGTGTGCGTGTATTTTTGTATGCATGTGCGTGTATGCGTATACGTGTGTGTGTGTGTGTGTGTGTGTGTGTGTGTGTGTGTATGTGTATGTGTGTGTGCATACGTGTGTGTGCGTCTGTGTATGTGTGGAACCAGGGTAGGAGGCAAGGAGGAAGAAAGAAGAAGAAGAAGAAAAAAAAAAAGAGGTTGAAAGCACCACTCGCAAGAACAAGCCATCCGCCGGGAATAGAAGGGGAATGGAAACAGTACAGACCTTGGTACCCCTGTCTGTCTCTCTCTCTCTCTCTCTCTCTCTCTCTCACACACACACACACACACACACACGTATACGCATACACACACAGGCATACAAAAATACACGCACACAAACGTACATACACACTTATACGCACGCAAACACTCATGGACGCACGCTCGCACGTGCACACTCAAACAAACACTCGCTACCACACTGTGCACGAACGAACGAACGCACACACACACACACACACACACACACACACACACACACACGCACACGCACACACACACACACACACACACATCTCAACACCCCCCCCCCAACCCACCCCACAACCCCTAATCCACGGCATTCCAGCCACTCCCAATCTTGCAACCCCTTTCTACCTCTTCCCCATGCCCTCACCATCAACAGCATCATCATCTCTTCTCATCCTCTCTCCCTCCCCGCTCTTTATCTCTCCCTCTCCCTCTCCTCCACTATCAACTCGCTTTCGTTTCTAATACGCACGTGCACGTGCGTGCTCAGTCAGGACACAAACATATTGCTTGAGCATGCGAAAGCATGTGCGCACATACGCACTCGTGCGCACACACACACACACACACACACACACACACACACACACACACACACACAATCTCTCACTCACTCACACGCACATTACCCCCTCCATTCCTATTCCGTTCAAGTCGCCACTTAAATGCTGACTTCCATCTTCTCCAGATTTATTTCTCCCTCTTTCTCTTTTTTTTGTGTGTTTTTCTTCTTCTTTTTCCTCCATTCCCAGAGCCCCCCCCCCACCCCCTAACCCTCCCCCCTCACCCTTCCCCATCCCTCCTTCCTCTACCATTTTAGTTGCACCTGCGCCTCACAGCAAAGTGAGGGCGGGTGGAGAGGGGTGGTGATGGTGGTGGTGGTGGTGGCAGTTAACAACCCCGTCATGTACCCGGTTTCTACGATGATCACTTTTTTTCACACGAGAATTGTTTCGCTGACTCTCTCTCTCTCCGTGTTTCTATGATGATCACTTTTTTCACACGAGAATTGTTTCGCCAACTCTCTCTCTCTCTCTTCTCTCTGTCTCTCCCTCTCTTCTATCTCTCTTCTCTCCCTTTTCTCTTCTGTCTCTGTCTCTCTCTCTCTCTCTCTCTAAGTGCCGACCCCTGTGTTTGTTTTTTTTTCTCTGCTTCAGAGACACATGAATAAAAAGCAGACTAAGAGAGAGATAGAAAGAGAGAGAGAGAGAGGGGGGGGGGCGAGGGGGAGAGAGAGAGAGAGAGAGACAGACAGACAGGCAGACAGACAGACAGACAGACAGTCACCTCGTGGTGCTGAAAATGTTCCAGCACATGTTCGGCATGGCGTCCTCTGACAAGGGACCTTTTTTGATTCGTTCTGACAAACGCATTGGCACTGATTCTCTCTGTGTCTGCTTGTGTCAGTCATTCATTTTCTCTCTATGCCTCAGTCTCCCTCCTCTCTGTCTCTCTCTCTCTCTCTCTCTCCGGGGACCCCGCTTTCACTCTTTCTCTCACAAGCACGTGGGTTAGTCTGTACACCCGCCCACCATCCCCATCCCCACACTCCCCCCACCCCCACCCCGCCCCCTCCACCACCGACCCCCAACCCCACTTCCTACCATCTCCCAAAACCTCAGTTCTTTCTCTCGCGCCCTCCAATGTCATTTTCGTGCACCTGCGCCTCTGGGACTGAAGATGAAGGGTTTGGGGGGGGGGGGGGGGGGGGGGGACGGGGGGAGGGGGGGATAGGGTGGTGGCAATTAACATTCCGTCACAACACACTTCCGTTATGATCAAGTATTTTGTGCGTTACATCATCTGCCAAGGAGGGTGGAGAGAAGTGGAAAGCCGGGACGGAAGGGGATGGGGGGGGGAGAGGGTGAGGAAGGGAGAGAAATAAAGAGTGAGAGAGTGAGTGTGAGAGTGAGAGAGAAAGTGGGAGATAGTAGAGAAAAGGGAGAGAAGAGAGATAGAGGAGAGGGAGAGGTGAGAGACAGAGAGGAGAGAGACAGAGAGGTGAGAGACAGAGAGGAGAGAGACACAAACACAGAGAGAGAGGAGTGAGTGAGAGTGGATTCCTATTCTAAATGGCATACATTGCAGGAGAGGGAATTCCATACTCTAAAGCACTGTAAGAAAAAAAAAAAGGTCCTTACACCGTAAGTTTTGCTCTCACTCTGGACATGAGACGCGCACTGGCAATTGTCTGTAAGGCTCATAAAGACAGAAAGATGGGTCACAGATGAAAGCAGGCGATGAACCAGAGAAAAGAAACGACAACGTGTGCCAGTGTTGCAAGCTTTTACTTAATTAATCCGTGCTTGCACTGGGTGCTGATGGGGTGTGTGTATAACGATCCGAGATTCTCTACTTAGTTCGAGCGCTGGTCTTCACTTTTTTTTTTCTTTCTCGGACTCCGACAAGCAGGCATTTGCATCACTGACTGTGATTTCACAGTGGTTAATTAAGGCAGGTACTCACACAGCATGGTAGCAAGACAAGTCGTTCGTTCGTTTGTTCGTTCGTCCGAGAGAGAGAGAGAGAGAGAGAGAGAGAGAGAGAGAGAGATCGTGAGACAGAGAGAGAATATATATATATATATATATATATGTGTGTGTGTGTGTGTGTGTGTGTGTGTGTGTGTGTGTGTGTGTGTGTGTGTGTAGCGAGGCACAGAGAGAGAGAGAGAGTGAAAGAGAGAGAGACAATGGGATGTTGGCCAAGTGGTTACGCGTTGTCGTATGAAACGAGAGAATCTGAACGCACAGGCTCCATCCTCACACTTGCCAATATCCCCCCCCCCCCCCCCCCCCCCGGCCCCCCCACCAACCCACCCTCATTTCACTAGGACTTGAGCGGTGGTCTGGGCGCTAGTCATTCGGAGGAGACGATAAACCGACGATCTCGAGCACTGGTACTGGCTCGGTAAATTTGTCACCACAGAATAGACATAACGTAGGTATATATATATATAAGAGAGGCGTGGGTGCGGTGGCAGAACCGGTTAGGCGTTGGATTTCTGATCCGGTTCGAAACCTTGACACAGGGGTCATGTATTCACTAACTAGATGGATGGCCGTAAACGCCCACTCAACCTTCTTGTTACTGGGAGAGACAACGTGGGTGTTGGTTACAGCTCTGTATTATTATGCGAGTCTTAGCAGAATCAGAATCCCCCGCGACTTGAACCAACCACAGCAGAAAACTGCACAGTGGATTGTGACTTGTATAGTAACCAATGATCAGCAGCGGTAATAGCAGTAGCAGTAGCAGCAGCAGCAGCAGTAGTAGCAGCAGCAGTAGCAGCAGTAGTAGTAGCAGCAGCAATAAAGACAACAAGAATATAACCACGGCTTCCAGCTACGTCTGTGACAACGTTTAGAAATACAGACCTTAGGGTGGTCTAAATGAGTTCTCCTCCTTTTATTGTTCTTCCCTTTAATCATCTCGCTGTTTCTTCTTCTTCTTCTTCTTCTCATGGGAGATTGAGCTTTTTTTTTTCTCTTTCTTCGTAAAACTTCATTCCCATACGTTTTCATTTTCCTTTACTTAAAAGATTTTCCGAAGAAATAAGTTATTCTTTCTTTCTTTTCTCTCACTGATTTGTTTGTCTGTGTGTTTGTTGGTTTGTCTCTTTCGTCTTCTTCCTGATTTTGTTTTTCTCTTTTTTTCTTTCTCTTTGTCTTCAGCTCCTGAGATTAACTCAACCTGCCTTTCTTCTTCTTCTTTTTCTTCCAGAGATTGAGGCCTTCTGTCTTCCTATCCATTTGTCTTTCTTGTGTCCTTTCTTTCTTTTTGCCCCTTTTTGTTTCTTTGTTCGTGTTGTTGTTTTCGTTTTCTCTATTTCTCCATTTTTGTCCTTTTCGTTTATTTCCATGTTCGTTTGTTTCTGGTTTCTTTCTCTCTTGCCTTTCCTTCGGAGAGCAAGCCATTCTTCTTCTTCCTCTAGCAGATCGTCTGCGGTCTCAGGAGAGAAGTACTCAGGGTAAATTGGGTGGTAGGCATGCTCCTCTGCACACACACACACACACACACACACACACACACACACACACACACACAGAAACACACACACACACACATACACATGCACGCACGCGCGCGCGCGCGTACAGCTTCCAAGACCCTCTGGTGTTGAAGGTCCGGTTTGCCTATTCTTGGTTAAGTGCCAGTTCCTGGTTCACCTACGCTTGATGGATGCCGCCTGTTTTCCTAGTGTGGCCTCCGGAATTCTGGTGCCAGTTGCATTGCTTGGTTCTAACTTTTTTGACAGTTACACGTGACTAAATGCCTACGTTGACCGAACTACGCCATTGGTCAGTTCCATACTACACACTGTTAGTAGCAGGTTACGACCATACTAGGCTCTTCCGTCCGAGCAATGCAACTGGCTCCTGGACTCGAAATCCTGTTGTTTTCTTTGCCTCGGCATGAATTCTTTTTTAAAATTTTTGTTTGTTTGTTTGTCTATTTTTTGTTTGTTTGTTTTTTCATTTGTTTGCTTCTGTTACACCGAGTCAACTCTATGTCTGTATTCTATGTTTCGAACGTATGAATACATTTTTTAAAAAGAATAATTGGTGTAATAGGGTCACATTATTATTATTATTTTTTTTATAGCATGTGAATTTTACACATTATACTCGGCACAATCATGAGTGCTGTTGATGCAGTTCATTCATTGGTTGTGGTCATGTTCAGTCCGTTATTTTATTCACCCTCAGTGTTTGTAATCCTTCATACCTCCAAAAGGGGTGAGGGCAAATAAGAGAGTCTTGAAATCTGATGAAAAATACTTTATGTCGGACCACATAAAGCATGATTACATTTTGTTTTCCAAGGTAATAATTGTTACAAGCGCAATATCACATTTTTTGTGTGTGTGCATCATTTATCGGATGTTTTACCAGTGACTTTATTTCAGTCTCAATCTCTCACCACCACGAAGTTCATCGAGTTCAGAGGAATCTTCACAAAGCATGCTCCACGCGTTATACAGACAGTCCAACAACAACAACAAAAGCAAAAACAAAGACAACAAACAAACAAACAAACAAACACCCCGACCCCCGTGACCTACTTTCACCTAGCTAACTACAGCACCAATCACATTTTACCTTCTTTGCCAATAACTATATCCAGCGAAAGGACTAATAGAATTCTGAAATATAACTATGAAACTAAAAAATGAAAAGAAAAAAAAAAAAAAAGAAAAAGAAAAGAAAAGAAGAAAAACCGCCGGATGATCAACTTTCAACCAGTCGACAACGCCACAATTCCCGTTGTTGTTATATATGCCTGAATATGTCCTGCCAAAGGTCTCAGAAACTTCTAAACATGATTATAACTGTTGTGGTTTTTTTGTTTGTTTGTTTGTTGGTTAGTTGGTTGGTTTTTTGTTGTTGTTTTTTTTTAATCAGGTTCCTTCCATGTCGGGGTTTTTCAGGGTAAAATCGCGTGTTATTGCTAAATGCTTCCATAACGAATTACTTTCTTTGGCATTTTCAATCTGGTGTTTCCGTGTGTAAATGAATTCTTGATTCCTTGAATATCATACAGTCAGAAACCTGTCCTGTACTTATGGATGAGTGGAAGCAGGGAGGATTTGGTGTCGAGGGACAGGACATATGAGAGGGAGGGGGGGGGGTGGAGTGGGAGAAGGAGGGAGGGGGAGAGGGTGGGAAGAATCAGATCAAAAGGCAAGTTCGTCTGACAACTGACAACAGCGTGTGTGTGTGTGTGTGTGTGTGTGTGTGTGTGTGTGTGTGTGTGTGTGTGTGTGTGTGTGTGTGTGTGTGTGTGTGTGTGTGTGCGTGCGTGTGAAAGCGCGTGAGCATGCATACGTTCGTGCGAATGTATGTAAAAACTCGTCGAGTCACTGGCGATCGTGGAAACAGAAACATCGGAATCACCAAAACGTCCACATGAAAAAAGGGAAAATAGGCGAAATACACAACAGACGAATAAGAAATAGACATATAAGCAGATCCCAGCATGACCAAGCAAAAGATGGGCTTCGAACAATTCTAATCCAGTACAATCCAGTTCAGTTCAATCCGATCCAATCCAACACCATGCAGTACAAAAGTCAATGCAATGCAATACAATGCAATGTTATGCAATACAATGCAACACAAAGCGATGCAGCTGGAAGTGGTACAGGTTCGTAAAGGGACATCACTCACACCACACAATCTCTCAACTCTCCGTCTAACATATGTACATACAAACATGGCCAATGTCTGATCAACCCAGTTACATATCTTTTCTTTTCTTTTTTTTTCCCCGAGGGAAGAACTCCCTAGTGCATTACTGCACTGCTACTGTTGTTGTTGTTGTTGTTGTTGTTTCTCCACGTGGTCCCATAGGGACCGTTTTGGAATAAACCTTGACTGCGGACGGTACGCAACAAATAAATAAACAAAATAAGTAGACATATAGATAGATAGATAGATAGATAGATAGATAGATAGACAGACAGACAGATAGATAGACAGATAGATAGATGGATGGACAGGCAGATAGATGGATAGATAGATAGATAAATGGATAGATAGATAGATGGATGGATAATAAATAAATAAATAAATAGAATGGAATATATTGATAGATAGATAATAGATAGATAGATAGATAGACAGACAGATAGATAGTTAGTTAGATAGATAGATAGATAGATAGATAGATAGACAGAAAAAAATAGCAACATTTATTCGACTCTGAAACTGATTTTTTTCTTGTCATTATATTTATTTATTTACCTCGCAAATGTATGAACAGATAAATGAATACATACATATCGAAACAATTCAAAACCAAAGGAGTTCTGTGTATTCTGCCAGTCAGTATGCCTGTCTCTTCATCTATCTATCTATCTAAACGAACGTATCCTGCTCTATCTATCTATCTATCTGTCTGTCTGTCTGTCTGTCTGTCTTTCTTTCTTTCTTTCTTTCTTTCTTTCTATCTAAACAAACTTATCCTATTTGCTTACCCCCAAAACTTCAGATCAGCATCTACACCTGATGAGGCTGAAGCGAATTCGGAATTGCCCGTACAGTACATGCTCCTCTGAGGCAAAGAGAGGCACAGAGAGAGAGAGAGAGAGAGAGAGAGAGAGAGAGAGAGAGAGAGAGAGAGAGACAGAGACAGAGACAGAGAGACAGAGAGAGACAGAGAGAGAGAGAGAGAGAGAGAGAGAGAGAGAGAGAGAGAGAACAGAGAGAGCGTGGGGAGAAATTGAAATTCCAGAGGGGCTGTGGAAGTATCAAAGTTTTCTCCTTCTGCCCTGCAGTCTCTGAATGACTTTATTTGTCCCTTGTCAATACGGGATGGGGCAGAGAGCCGGGGAGACCCCCCCCCCCCCCCCCCCCCCCCCCCCCCCCCCCCCCCCCCTCCCCCTCCTTCAGCTCTCTTATCGATTCTTCAGCCAACTCGCTGCACTGCATGCATGCGCGGCCTATCATCCTGTTGTGTTGTGTTGTGTCGTGTCGTGTTGTGTTGTGTTGTGTCGTGTCTAAATCCGCAGCACACGCATGTCACACACCGCACCGCACGAGCTCGCGCGTGCATGCACGTTTGCACACACACACACACACACACGCACACACACACACACACCCATACCCACACACACGGAATATAAATGATTTCTGGTTTAAAAAAAAAAAAAGAAGATAATAACAAGAGAGGAAAAGAAAAGAAAAAAAAAAAGCAAAATGGAAAAGTAGGTAGGGGTGGAGGTTGGCGGAGAGGAGGAGGGCGTGGTGGTGGTGAAGGAGAGTGAGATGAATGAGGACGAGGGAGGGCGGGGGGGCGGGGGGGCGGGGGGCGGGGGAGGGGGGCGGGGGGGGTTAGAAAGAAAACGGGACGGAGAGAAGAAGACCCAGAAGAGAAATACAAAACAAGAAGGGAGAAGAAAAAGAAAAGAAAAAGAAAAAAAAAAAGGGGGGGAAAAAAACCCAAGAAAAAGAAAAGCACTAACAGAGAAGTATAGCAACAACAACAACCAAAAAAAAACCCAAAGAAAACAACGAAAAAAAAAAAGATAAAGAAACAGAGCAAAAAAAAAAAAAAAAGGGGGGGGGTGGGGGGGGGGGGGGGGGGGGGGAGGGGGGAGGGAGGTTTTCTGAGGGGATGAAAAAAAGATAAAAGAAATAGAGTAAAAATAATCGAAAAAAAAAAGAACACAAAAGAAACGAAAAGAAAATGGAGTACATAAAAAAAGAAGAAAAAAAAAAAAAAAAGGAGAAGAGGCCATTGGACAAATGGAATATGGGGCATTGAAGAAGATGCAACAGCAAACAGAAAGAGAGGAACTGAAGAAAAGGAAAAAAAAAAAAAAAAAAAGAAAGAAAAAAATGTGTGTGTGAGATAGAGATGAAAGACCAAACAAACTGGAGACAAGAAAAGAAATGTTAATATATATATATATATATATATATATATATATATATATATATATATATATATATACATACATACAAGAAAAAAAGAAGAAGAAAAAAGGATGATGAAACAGGTGAAGGGTATCAGAACAAAAGTGGACGAGGATGAGGAAGAAGAAGAAGACGACGACGACGACGAAGAGAACAAAACAAAAACAAAACAAAAAAAGAAAAAAAGAAAAAAAGAAAGAAAGAACGAAAGAAAGAAAAGAAAGAATGAAGGAAGGAAGGAAGGAAGGATAGAGGAAAGGAAGAAAGAAAGGGTGGAAAGAAAGAAAGGAGAAACAGAACGAAAGAGAGAAAGAGGTGAAAAAAGACAGACATGAATATATCAATATAATTATAGCTAAATAGATAAATAAACAATCAAATAAATAAATGAGAATGAAGAGAAGAATCTCCCACCCCCATTCCTCCTAAAAAAAAAAAAAAAAAAAAAGGAGGTTGCTGATGGCATGTGCCACCTAATCCGAAACCGTAACTTCCCTGCTTTTCTACAGCGAACATCGATCATAGAGCAGCCAGAATATACACACAGACTAGATACACGCCGGAAAGTGATCAATTTCACACTGGGAAACGCTCGAATTCATACCCGTAAACGTTAGTTCCGACACATACCGGAAAGCCAGTGCACAAGAGAAACACACAAGCACAAATGCACACACACACACACACACACACACACACACACTAACCGATATGTGTGACGGGACATTAAACAAAAAAATTCTTCCTACACACACACACACACACACACACACACACACACACACAGAGACAGAGAGAGAAACAGAGAGAGAGAGAGAGAGAGAGGAAAATACCTGATACACACCAGAAAATACTCAGATACATACCAACAAAATTCTTTAATACTACAGATACACACTGACAAAAGCTCAACAACACATCGGAAAATCCTTAAAACAAACACGTCCAAAAAATTACTCAGGTACAATTACGGAAAATGCACACATCAAATACAAACCGGTAAAAAAAAAAAATCAAAAAAAAATCAGACAGTCATTGGTATGCACTGATACAAGCAACCGGAAAACACCAATACTACTACTACTACTACTACTACTACTACTACTACTACTATGTAGTGTAGAAAGGGGAAGTGGGTGTTTGTTGGGAGGGCGGGGGGGTTCACACACCAGAAATACTCAAAAACCATACACCGACCGGAAAACGCTCAGACAAACACACGCCGGAAAAATACACTGCTCAGACGCACACACATCAACCGGAAATAAGGCTCAGACGCGCGCACCTTCGTCAATCTCGAGACGACCTCCCCTCACCATCACCACCACCACCCCCTCTGCTTCCATCCCTCCACCGCACCCCCTCCCCCCCCCCCACCACCACCAACCGCAATATACATACACGCTGCACAAAAAAGTTCAGGACCCCTTCATAAATGCGGTTATGTTTTCGTAAAATGTTTGTAAACACACACATACACACACACACACACACACACACACACACACACACACACACACACACACACACACACACACACACACACACATATATATATATATATATATATATATATAAAATCGAGAGACACTTTGAATCAAATATGGAGGCTGCTGCACACTGGCCCATCATTAATTCTCTCCATACGAACGGCGAAAGAGACGACGTTAACAGCGTTTCACCCCAATTACCACCATCAAAATATTGCAAGCGGAAGGCTCTTATACTGAAGAGGTGAATGTTGACAAAGAATACCACAATTCTGACGACGGAAGCTAAAGGTTGGGTCATTCAGACAGCCACTGGACATCCGAGGGGTCTGTGTAGAGGAGAAGAGAGGACTGGCCGTACTGAGTGAGTTAATGCACAAACGGTTGTTCCTTTTGAGCACATGTGCACTATGAACAGTTTGGAAAATGCGTTAAAAAAAAAAAATCGTTTCAGCCAAGAAGTGACAATTATTGGATGGTTTCAAAGCGAAAGCGGTGTTGCTTTTTCATTGTGAGAAAAAAAGAATAAAAATGAAAAAAAAAAGAAGAAGAAAAAGAAAGAAGAAGAAGAAGTAAAAAAAAAAAGAATAAAAGAAAAAGAAGAAAGAAAAGGAAGTGTACCTGCAAGAAAGCACGTCTTGTTATATTTGTATTTGTATTTCTTTTTATCACAACAAATTTCTCTGTGTGAAATTCGGGCTGCTCTCCCCCGGGAGAGCGCGTCGCTACACTACAGCGCCACACTTTTTTTTTCTTCCCCTGCGTGCAGTTTTATTTGTTTTTCCTATGAGTGGTGCTCATTACAGTGTCCGCATTCATCGCAGTTTGCCCTGAAGCATTCACTCGGCATCATTCCACCA
>NC_134876.1:85481173-85483673 GCF_041734735.1 Babylonia areolata
TCTGGCCCTCTAAGCTACCGACCCCAGGCCCTGCGACACGCAGCCCCAAAGGCTGGCGAGACAAGAGGCGAAGTGCATTTCTTTGCGCAGCGTCTCATAACATTTCATTGCAGCGCTCCCGGTATCGATCCGATAGGAAGGAAGGAGGGAGGGGGGGGGGGGATCGCGGGGGAGAGGGGGTGGGGGGGGGGAACTTGTGCACTGTGGGTGCAACCCTTCACTCCCCGCCCCTCCTCCCTCCCCCTTTTTTTTTCTTTCCCTTCGACCTCCTTCTCCTTCCCTCCCCCTCCTCCACCCCCTTGCCTCAACCCCCCCCCCCCCCCCCACACACACACCCTAACCTCCACATTCTGTCTTCTTCTATATCCCTTGGTCCTCCCGCCAGCAGATCTCCTCATCACTCCTCCTCCTCCTACCTCCACCTCCCCCCCCCCCCCCCCCCCCCCCCCCCCCCCCCCCCCCCCCCCCCACACACACACAATTTCCCTCTCGTGGCCACACACAGGAGGAGCACAGTGCACAAAGCTCTCTCCTTCGTTGCCATTACGTAAAAAAAAAAAAAAAAAGAAAGAAAGAACGGAAGAAAAAAGGAAGGTGGAGGAGGGGTGAAGAAGGGTTGGGGATGGAAAGAAAAGGGGGGAAAAAAGTGAAAAAAAAAAAAAAAAACTAAATAAAAATAAAGTCGCGCAACCTGCAAATAGGGAAAAAAAAGAAGGAAAGAAAAGAAAAGAAATGTTGAAAAAAGAGAGAAAAAAAAAGGTTCGATAGTGCGGGAGAGTTGGGAGGAGTTGAGTTTGTGGAGTTTTGGTGTGTGTGTGTGTGGGTGTGGGTGTAAGGGTGGATGGGGTATGCATGTGGATGGGGTATGCATGTGTGTGTGTGTGTGTGTGTGTGTGTGTGTGTGTGTGGGTGTGAGTGTGGATGTGTGCGTGTGGGTGTGGGTGTAAGGGTGGATGGGGTATGCATGTATGTGTGTGTGTGTGTGTGTTCAGAGAGAGAGAGAGAGAGAGAGAGAGTTGTGTCTTTACGTAAGTGCGTACATGCATGAAATGTGTGTGTGTGTGTGTGTGTGTGTGTGTGTGTGTGTGTGTGTGTGTGTGTGTGTGTGTGTGTGTGTGTGTGTGTGTGTGTGTGTGAGTCTGTGTGATTGAGGACAGGGAAAGGGGGACACAACGGAATGAGACAAGGAAAGAGAGAGCAGAAGAAGTAGGACAACAACAAACAACATCTGAACACAGCATTAAGGGAGACAGGGAAGGGCAGGAGAATTCATCGAAAGAAAGTGTAGTGTGTGTGTGTGTGTGTGTGTGTGTGTGTGTGTGTGTGTGTGTGTGTGTGTGTGTGTGTGTGTGTGTGTGTGGAGAGAGAGAGAGACAGAGAGAGAGAGAGAGAGAGAGGGAGAGAGAGAGACTGACAGACTGAGAAATAAATAGACAGAGACAGACATACAGAAAGAAAGATAGATAGAGTGAGTGAGTGAGTGAGTGAGTGAAACGAACTGGTGAATGAAGCCTTTGTATGCCTTTGTCTCTCTTATTATTATTATTTTTTTTTTTTAAAACAAAATTCTTTCTCTTTGCTTCAGTTAGTCCCTGTATCATCTTTGTTTTCTTCTTCGTCATCGTTGTCGTCATCATGGTCATTATCATCATTATCATCATCATCATCATCTTCATCATCATCATCTTCTTCTTCTTCTTCTGCCTCCTCTTCCTCCTCCTATTTTTTTCCCCCTTCCACTCTGTCCCTATTATCTTTCTCCATCTGTTTATATATCATTTCCTCGCAAACCACTGTTATTCTTTAAGGCAGCGATCATTTGTCCAGAACTCTGACCTCTGAATAATTAACCCAGGTCACGGCCACAGTTCAACCCTTCTGCCCCCCCCCCCCCCCAACCCTTACCCCCCCCCCCCCCCCCCCCCCCGCCTCTCCACCCCCATCATCCCCTAGTAACACCAACCCTCAACCCAGCCGCGACCGTTCAGAGAAACACATAATAATCACACTTGAATGTATATACAACCATTTCTGACAAAACACACATACTGACACTACTGCACTGCGGCGAGATTGATATCTAGCCATTTGTGTGTGTGTGTGTGTGTGTGTGTGTGTGTGTGTGTGTGTTCTTCGTCTCATCTCCGAATGAAAAGGCGCTATCTATATCAGATTCCTCCTGCATGTAATCCAAGTACATCCCAGCCAGTCAGCCGCAACCTACTAACAACATCCGACCTTGGTATTCAATGTTACATGATCATCTGTTCACAGGTAGCGGCGCTTAGAGACCAGTGAAAAGCAAACGCCTGAATAACTTGCAGGAAAACGAAGGGGGAGGGGGTGGGGGAGGAGGGGAAGGAGGAGAGGTGAACGGGGGGGTAGGGGGGTGGGGGGTGGGCTTTTTTTTACTTTTCTTCTTCTTCTTTCTTCTTCTGCAATCGTTAATTGTCATCACCTGGAAAGGTTGTTTGTTTTTTTTGCTTTTTTTTTTCCATTC
>NC_134876.1:85498673-85501173 GCF_041734735.1 Babylonia areolata
ACACACACACACACACACACACACACTTTTCGTATGTTATCACAATTGTGGATAGACGTTAAACAAAAAATAACTAACGAACACACACATTCACAGAAACACACACACACACACACACACACACACACACACACACACACACACACACACACACACACACTGTCTCTGTCTCTGTCTCTCTCCACTTCCAACACGATCAGCACACCCGCATCCATACCAGTCAACACCAAGCTTGCCATCAAACATAATAGTTTCGCTATCGTTTTCACGGAACATGATAAACGATCTCACGACAGAATGGCAAACCCTCCCGACCTTATTATTCACCCCGAAGAGAAAGCAGTCATTCATGTCTGTTGATCTTCACGCTCGCTCAGCATATTTGGAGACAGGTTGCAACATCAATACATAGTAACATTTTACCGCGGAAAAAACAACAAAACACCAGTGCAGTACTTACATGGCGCTATCTCCTTATCGAAGGCTCAATGCGCACAGTACATCGTGGCATACAACAGCACATTATCAAGACAAACAAATCATACAAACAAAACAAAACAAGCTAACAAACGTAGGCCTGTATATCCTATATATATACATACATCTCTCTCTCTCTCTCTCTCTCTCTCTCTCTCTCTATATATATATATATATATATATACACCCGGCAATACTAATAAAATGTTTGTGGATTCTGTTCCGTGGACTTACCTGCGACGAATGGAAAAAAAAAATCCCTTTATCATCAAAAATGCCTGGCAATGAACAAAAACACCGACCATCTATTCTTCACTCAGTCAGCTTGACATCCCAGATATCAGCTCATAGATCGTATCGACACCACCCAGAAAAAACCAAAATCCACAAATATGTTGGTAAACAATCAGATTACCTATAACGAGACCCGGCTATTCCGACAGTGGGAAGCATCAATATCTATAACAATATATGGCTTGCACACGCCCAGACCAGGAACGGACTGATAACAATATTATGTATTCTCACCGCAGCAGGCAGACATTGAGTGAGATCTCTTGGCAATCAAAACACATGAACACTTTGTACAATACAGGTCAGGTTAATACGCTGCACTGCCAATGATACGATCCACAGGTGCTTCGCTCGTAAACCATGTGCAACAACTCGCCAGGTAACAGTTGGAAGAGAGATGAGCGCTGAACAGGCTGCAGGATTAATATATATGTATAGTATATATATATATATATATATATATATATATATATATATATATATATATATATATATATGTATGTATAAAAGAAAAGAAAGAAAGACAGAAAGAAAGAAAGATAACACACACACACACACACACACACACACACACACACACACACACACACACACACACACACACACACACACACACACACACTGACTGAAACCATTTATTGTCAGATTAACTGTTTGTTGTACTGACATTTTCGCAACCATTTGAATAAAATATATAACTGAGCAACACAAGGAACTTCTGATTTGAGGGAAGGTATGATTTAAAAAGAACATATTTAACAAATCAATTTACCAAATTTCATTAACATCATTATCTCCAAAAATATTCTAACGCACACACATACTCACATACGTGTCTCCCCCACCCTCTCTCCCTACATACATCCATGCATGCACACAAACGCCCATTATAATTCCCCCACCTCATTCCCCTGCCCACTCACACACACACACACTCACACTCACACTGTCTCTCGCTCTTTCTCATCACACACACACACACACACACACACACACACACACACACACACACACATACACACACACACACACAAACAAACAAACAAACAAACACACACATACACACACACAAACAAACAAACACACAAACACACACATTAAAAGCATGCCCTTCTTCAAACCATGGATAATGAATTAAGGGAACAGAGGACAATAGAATATTAGCACGTGCATAACTTTTCATCCTTCTCTCTTTCATCAGTTTTACGGGTGTTTTTTTTTTTTTCTTCACTGTTCAGTGATATTAGGCGGGAAACAAAACATAATTATGTGTGTATATGCCCATGGGAGATGGGGGATGTGGTACACAGGAAGAGGTGGTGGGATGACTGAGGTGAAAGAGCAGTGTTTATGGAAGAGCTACGAATGATATTTGATTTTTAAATGAACGATGATCTTTGTAGTTGCATTTCTTGTGAAGAGAGAGACAGAGAGAGAGAGGGGATGAGAGAGAGTGTATGTGTGCGTTTGTGTGCGCGTGGTGTGTGTGTGTGTGTGTGTGGGGGGGGGGGGTTAGATGTGCATGCGGTTGGCTGACTGAAATGGAGAGGCACGTAAATTTCAGTAATCTGTATATTTGTATATAGCTTTTTCCATTTGGTGCCATTTAATTTATCTTTTTTATTTTCTATTAATTTTATTAATTTTATTTGTTTGTTGTTTTCTTCTTATGTTGGACATGTGCTGCTGCCAAAAAGAAAATCTCTGTACCAAAGTATAGACAATAACG
>NC_134876.1:85506173-85508673 GCF_041734735.1 Babylonia areolata
CGCTCACCGGAAGGACTGGACACAGGGTATGGATAGCGATGGAGAGATGTACGCGTGTGCGTGTGTTTTATATATATATAATGTGTCCTCTTAGAAGACCATCGTCTCTTCTTCCGGCAGCAGCTCCCGACGCTAAAAAAAAGACTGGTTTCAGTGTCCCGCTCTGGATTATTTGACCTTTCTGCAGACAAACCTGCACACAGAATTGCAGACATACAATAGCACGCTTTTGACGATGCTTTTTTGTTTCTGTTTTTCTGGTGGTTGACATCAATCGGTCGACCAACCAACCAACCCGCCAACCAACACTCGCTCCACACCATTGATCAGCTATGCAATCATCCACCCAGTCATCAACCGACAACCGACCCCACAATCCATCCATCCATCCACCACCAACCAACCATCAATCATCAATCATCAACCAACCAATCATAAAACCAACAATCAGTTCAATTCATGTATCAATAAAACAACCATCCAGCAATCAACCAGCAAACTGGCCAATCATCCAGCCAACCAACTGACGAACCAACCAACAATCCATTCATCCATTAACCAGCCAGCTATCCGCCCATCAACCAACCAACCAACCAACCAACCAGCCAACCAATCATCCAACCAACCAACCAGCCAACCAATCAGCCAACCAATCATCCAGCAATCATTCCAGCCACCCACCAAATAAACAACTCTTCAATCAACCTTCCATCCATCCATCCATCTACTCGCCCAATAACCAACAATCCAACCATCTACCCGTCCATCCACCAACATTAACCAACTATGCAGCAAACCCAATCAACTAACCAACCAGCCAACTATCAACCAGCTAATCAACCAGATGTCTAAAACGCTATCGAATCAAGAGAGAGAGAGAGAGAGAGAGAGAGAGAGAGAGAGAGGATGAATAGGTACACGAATTTTATGAATAAATGAATGAACGGTTCACCCACAACAGGCCATGAGGGGGTGCATGGCAAAAATATATCATCGTCCAATGAATACAAGTGTAGAAACTAGAATGCACGTATTTATGATAATAATAATAATAATAATAATAATAATAATAATAATAATAATAATAATAATAATAATAATAATAATAATAATAATAATAATAATAATAATAAAGATGATTATTCTGAAGATTAAAAAAGTATTATAGCGCTTAATCCTATCCAGATTTTTCTCTTCTTCTTTGTTCATGGGCTGCAACTCCCACGTTCACTCGTACACGAGTGGGCTTTTACGTGTATGACCGTTTTGTTGTTGTTGTTGTTGTTGTTTAAACCCGGCCATATAGGCAGCCATACTCCGTTTTCGGGGATGTGTATGCTGGGTATATTCTTGTTTCCATAACCCACCGAACGCTGACATGTATTACAGGATCTTTAATACGTGCGTATTTGATCTTCTGCTTGCGTATACACACGAAAGAGAGTTCGGGCACTAACAGGTCTGCACATTAGTTGACCTGGGAGATCGGGAAAAATCTTCACCCTTTACCAACCAGGCGCCGTTACCGAGATTCGAACACGGGACCCTCAGATTGAAAGTTTCAACGCTTTAACCACTCGGCTATTGCGCCCGTCAGTCCAGAGACAAATCAAAGCGCTTTCATGACACCAGTCATTCA
The DNA here is from genome assembly GCF_041734735.1 of Babylonia areolata. Taxonomy (NCBI): domain Eukaryota; kingdom Metazoa; phylum Mollusca; class Gastropoda; order Neogastropoda; family Buccinidae; genus Babylonia; species Babylonia areolata. The sequence continues at coordinate 85,507,813 of NC_134876.1, forward strand.
CCAACATGCAGAACTGTGATGAAGGGGACTGAAAAAAAAACAACAACAACAAATGAACAGGAAGCTGCGGAAACGACAGACCCGGAAACGAGTGGTGTGGGCGGAAGTGAGAACCGTTTTGGAAAGACGATTTAAGGCCAGACTTGAAAGAGCCGAGTGCACTATACTTTGAGAGAGAGAGAGAGAGAGAGAGGGAGACAGACAGAGACGAGACAGGGACAGAGAGAGGGGGGGATAGGGAGGAGGGAGAGAGAGAGAGAGAGGGAAGAGGGAGACAGACAGACAGAGAGACAGGGACAGAGAGAGAGGAGGGGGTGGGGGAGGGGGAGGGAGACACAGACAGACAGACAGAGATACAAAAGACAGAGACAGACTGACAGACAGAGATGGGGGTGGGGAGGGGGGGAGGGAGACACAGACAGACAGACAGAGAGAGAGATACAAAAGACAGAGATGGGGGTGGGGGGGGGGAGGGAGACACAGACAGACAGACAGAGAGAGAGATACAAAAGACAGAGACAGACTGACAGACAGAGAAAGACAGAAATAAAAGATAAAGGGACAGATATAGAGACAGAGACAGACAGACAGACAGACAGAGACATCTGTGTCCGTGTCTCTGTGTCTGCCTGTCTGTGTGTTTGTGTGTCAGTGCCTGCGTGGGACTGTGGACACAGGCGATGAAAGGCGATGACAAAGGCAGACTCGGCAGTCGGCCAATGAGTCACGCTCACTGTTAATTAATCTGTTCATAATTCTCATCCTCCCCCCCCCCTTCCAACCACCTCCCCCCCCCCCCCCAACTACTACAAACTGACGACCGCCTCGGAATAAAAAAAATGGCCTAGAGGTAACGCGTCC
>NC_134876.1:85521173-85528673 GCF_041734735.1 Babylonia areolata
CATATTTCTAATGAAAAACTAACGACTATAACAGCGAACCAACTGGACTATTTAACAAGGAGTTGAAAAAGTCATACATTAGCAATGGACTGCAGAAGATCGTCAACACTGAAGATGATGATGATGATGATGATGATGATGATGATGATGATGATGATGATGGTGTGTGTGTGTGTGTGTGTGTGTGTGTGCCTGCCTGCCCCCCCCTCTCTCTCTCTCATTGCTATGCACAGGCACCGCTAAAACAATGCACGCAAGTCAGTAACGTCGTGTCTTTTGTGTGGAAGGTGAATTCGATTTTGTGTTGAAGTGTCCAAGTGTCCCGCGCCGAAAGACATTACAATGAAATATTCTGAATATCCAAGTGGGTATAGACTGTGTTTATTGATAGCATCTACTGACGATGGTATTAATCGGAACTTCACGTGGCATCTATATAGAGATAGTAAGTCCAGATAGATGCTATTGTTCTTATTCTGTTACTTTATTAAGTTGCGCAAACAGTTATATAGACACTGGCAGTGAGAGTGACATATATAAATCTCGTTACCTCCCCTTGGTCACAATGATAATTATGTGACCTTCCATGAATAAATAACCCCTTTCTCTCTATCTGCCTCTCTCTTCCTCCCATCCTCTCTCTTCCTCCCATCCTCTCTCTTCCTCCCATCTCCTCCCATCCTCTCTCTTCCTCCCATCCTCTCTCCATCCTCTCTCTTCTTCCCATCCTCTCTCTTCCTCCCATCCTCTCTCCATCCTCTCTCTTCCTCCCATCCTCTCTCTTCCTCCCATCCTCTCTCCATCCTCTCTCTTCCTCCCATCCTCTCTCTTCCTCCCATCCTCTCTCCATCCTCTCTCTTCCTCCCATCCTCTCTCCATCCTCTCTCTTCCTCCCATCCTCTCTCCATCCTCTCTCTTCCTCCCATCCTCTCTCTTCCTCCCATCCTCTCTCCATCCTCTCTCTTCCTCCCATCCTCTCTCTCTCTCTCTCTCTCTCTCTCTCTCTCTCTCTCTCTCTCTCTCTCTCTCGCTCTCTCTCTCCTACTACCTCTTTATCCCGGTCTCTCCAAATAGGCTATAGTAAAAAAATATATATATAAAAAGTGTTCCTTTCCTTTCACTTACATCTCTCCTCCCCTACTGTCCTCTCTATCTTCCTTCCTACTTTCCCCTTTTTACCCCTCAATTCCCCTCCGCCCACCTCCCCACCTCCGCCTCCCCACCTCCGCCTCCCTATTGTATCTTCTCAAAAATGATTGAACCATTTCCTTATTAAGGCAAACACCTCCCCCTTCTCTCTCATCCTCTCCACTCCCTCCTTCACGCCAACGCCCCCCCCCCCCCCCCCCCCCCCCCCCCCGCGCGCCCCCCTCCCCTGCACTCACTTATCTCATCCCACCTTAATGACCACCTGTCACCATGGAACAACAATACCTGTCCCGGGTTTCGCTGCATCATCAGCTTTTACCATCCGCAGAGGCTGTTTCACAGAGGAGAAACACTATCACTGATCGAGCGATTATTGACTGTCTCTGCAAGCAGCTTATCAGTCCAAGCCATGCTGTTGGTTTTATGTGTCATTGCAAACTGACGGCCTGTCCCATGATTACTGGCGATTTAAACATACAGAGTGAACAAAAAGTTAAGGACCACCACATTCTGGGTGGAAAGAGTCCTCCAGCATTTCCACGGCAAGCGAGAGGTCCAGGAACACCTCTAGCATGAAAGTCAGTTGTGTCCGACTGCGACCATCATAACAGCAGAGGAGGCAAGCTGCTGTCCCGACTACCTGGGCTAGAATTTGGTTATAGTGGAGAGTGTCTTGCCCAAGTTACATCCCTGCTCTCTCGGCCAAGAAGGTTTCAGGACAGTCAGCGTTGGGGATGGTCTCCAAAGGCCAGCTAGCCTCCAAGGCTGCAACACTAAGAACCAGAGCAATCGTGCCTCCAAGTTTGAAAGTCATTGTCCTTCACAAAAGACAAGCTGTTAATGACTTCCCATTGCACCGGTGAATCTCTAGTCAAAAATACAGAAATCACAAAAGTCGAAGGACCACTTGAGAACTTGCCTAGTTTCCTTCTTTAAGGGGAGTCATGGTGACAGGATGCTGAATGTTCGGCAAACAGTGGTGGATGCAGCCACTGTAACTAAATATATTTCTGTTTAATAATTACGATGTAATAATTAATTGCAATGTTTTTAAAAGCGAATATGTGAAATGCTTTTATTTGAGAACATATGTTTATTTCTCTTGTTTAATCAAGTAATCCGCGTGTGTGGGGTGGGTAGGGGTGTGGGGGGGTGCGGGTGTGTGCTGATTATCTGGTTGCGGTTTTCCGCAAGTTATCTTTATTCTTATCTTATCTGTCTATTATAATCAATGTGCAGTATAGTAGGCTATGTTTATAATTATATTCAAATAATGTTTCTTAATTCTTTCTGTTTTTACATTAAGAATACTAGTTATTACCTGCAGTGTGTGGGTGTATGTATGAAACGGTGTATGTGATATTATTTACATTTGTATCTTCGTAATATTCGTAAAAGCTGTTGTTAACATTTACAGTTATGGTCCCCAAGTTGTTTACTTGTCTATGTTGTGATAATGCACCTGACCAAATTTCTCCAGTTGGAGATAATAAAATTATTCTGATCTTATCTTATAACACTGTAATGAGAGACACTTATATCCATAGCTGCTGTCTTGTTCGTGTACTCCCCCCACCCCCCACCCCCTTTTTTTCGAAACAAGAAAGAAAAAATAAGGAAAAAAACAAACCCCAACACATCTAACATAAGTAAACCACATGATAATTGTAATTATTTTTGGTTTAACAGTCGTTAAAAAAACAACAACCAAAAACAAACACATCTGTAGACTACATAACAATTGCAATTCTTTTTGATTAAACAGTCGTGTGTTGTTTTATTTTTGTTTGTTTTTGTTGTTGTTGTTGTTATTTGTTTTGTGTTTTCTTTGTTTTTGTTTTTTTGTTGTTTTGTTTTCTAAAAGAATATCTGAAGCTTGTAATGGTGCAGGTGTGCCTGGAACAGCTGTCAGTGTGCTCAAAGAGAGGTCAGTGATAGACCATTTGCAGCCTGTATGATTTAAATAATTTCTCGGGGAAAAGGAAGGGGGGAGGGGAGAAATATGAAAGCATGCCTGTTTTAAAAGATATGAAAGCATGCCTGTTTTTATGAAGTGGTTCTTAACATTTCTTTGTTGAGCCTGTACGCACCTGATGTACAACACGTGTTTCGTGATAATGGACTTCTTCTTTTTTTAAATTTTTTACCAGCTATTATGATGCATATTGCATCCACACTGACGGGCCCAACAGCCAAGTGGTTAAAGCGTTGGACTTTTAATATGAGGGTCCCGGGTTCGAATCCCGGTAACGACGGGCGCAATAGCCGAGTGGTTAAAGCGTTGGACTGTCAATCTGAGGGTCCCGGGTTCGAATCACGGTGACGGCGCCTGGTGAGTAAAGGGTGGAGATTTTTTACGATCTCCCAGGTCAACATATGTGTAGACCTGCTAGTGCCTGAACCCCCTTCGTGTGTCTATGCAAGCAGAAGATCAAATACGCACGTTAAAGATCCTGTAATCCATGTCAGCGTTCGGTGGGTTATGGAAACAAGAACATAGCCAGCATGCACACCCCCGAAAACGGAGTATGGCTGCCTACATGGCGGGGTAAAAACGGTCATACACGTAAAAGCCCACTCGTGTGCATACGAGTGAACGTGGGAGTTGCAGCCCACGAACGCAGAAGAAGAAGAAGAATCCCGGTAACGGCGCCTGGTGGTTAAAAGGTGGATTGCCTCCCGCCCCCACCCCCCGCACCCCTCCCGTGCCCCCCTACACACACCTACCCCCTTCCTATGCCGAGCCCTGGACACAGTGAGTATGGTTTGACTGCCCCGATGGCCGTGAAAGGCTATGAGACCTTAAACCATCAATTTTCACCATCAATTTTCACCATCACCTATCAATTTTCACCATCACCTATCAATTTTCACCATCAATTTTCACCATCACCTATCAATTTTCATCATCACCTATCAATTTTCACCATCACCTATCAATTTTCACTATCAATTTTCACCATCACCTGTTAATTTTCATCATCAATTTTCACCTATCTTTTTTTTACCATCAATTTTCACCAATCAATTTTCAATCTTAACAAGTTTATCTCATCCTCGTTATTTCATCATCTAATGCACGTACAAAAAAACAACAAAAAAACTGGCTACCAACTGTTACCAAGCATAACATTCTCTGCCCCAGTAATAGACATCGCGTCGTCCCGGTGTGTTCTTCTTCTTCTTCTTCTGCGTTCACTCGTATGCACACGAGTGGGCTTCTACGTGTATGACCGTTTTTACCCCGCCATGTAGGCAGAAATACTCCGTTTTCGGGGGTGTGCATGCTGGGTATGTTCTTGTTTCCATAACCCACCAAACTCTGACATGGACTACAGGATCTTTAACGTGCGTATTTGATCTTCTGCTTGCATATACACACGAAGGGGGTTCAGGCACTAGCAGGTCTGCACATATGTTGACCTGGGAGATCGTAAAAATCTCCACCCTTTACCCACCAGGCGCCGTCACCGTGATTCGAACCCGGGACCCTCAGATTGACAGTCCAACGCTTTAACCACTCGGCTATTGCGCCCGTCGTCCCGGTGTGTTCACTGCTGACTGTTCTCACACTTGGATACTGGCGTGTCACAATCAAGCCTATGTCGGTATTGATTCCTTCACCCAACTAATTAATTGACTCGTGGTGCCCGCAACGGCTTTATCACCAACTGAATTGAGTACACTATTGATTACTTACATCACCTGCCGACGCCCCTACACCGGGCATGATAACACCATTAACGCGCGGAGTGTCATCTTGGCCATTTTCACCCAACAATTGACTTACCTGCTGCGATCATACATGCTGCTGTGCCAAACAATGCAGGCCTTGCTTCTTTATGTGTTTTATATGCAAACAACCCACCTGCCATTTTGTCCAGCTACACCAAACTAAGCTCATATCTATCTATCTATCTATCTATCTATCTATCTATCTATCTATCTATCTGTCTGCCTGTATGTATCTCTCTCTCTCTCTCTCTACACACACACACACACACACACACACACACACATATATATATATACATGTGTGTGTGTGTGTGGGGGGGGGGGGGGGGTGTAATACATTTTTTGTCACAACAGATTCGGGTTGCTCATCACCTGGAAGAGCGCATCGCTACACTGACAGCGCCACCCATTTTTTGTGTATTTTTTTTTTCTGCTTGCAGTTTTATTTGTTGTCCTATCGAACTGGATTTCTCTACAGAATTTTTGCCAGGGACAGCCCTTTTGTTGCCGTGGGTTCTTTTACGTGCGCTTAAATGCATGCTGCACACGGGGGTCGGGCCTCGGTTTCTCGTCTCATCCGAATTACTAGCGTCCAAACCACCACTCAAGGTCTAGTAGAAAGGGAGAAAATACTTGCGACTGCCGGTGTGATTCGAACCAGTGTGCTGAGATTTTCCCGTTTCCTATGTGGACGCGTTATCTCGAGGCCAACACTCGACATACAAATGCATACCCCCCACACACACACACACATATATGTATGTGTGTGTGTGTGTGTGTGTGTGTGTGTGTGTGTGTGTGTGTGTGTGTGTGTGTGTGTGTGTGTGTGTGTGTGTGTGCGCGTTCATATATCATGTATATGATTGGCATCCAGCAGTCTCGGCAGACTGTGGAGTTGCATTCCGGGTGGTGTTTGATAAAGCGTCGGGTGTGGCTGGACAGGCCAGTTCGGTAGTGACAGTCCCTCTCCCACCGGTGACTGAAGTCTGACTCTGGTCTGTCTTTCTGTCTATCTGTATGTCCGGCTGGCTGGCTGGCTGGATTTTGGCCTTTCTCCTCAGTCACTGTGGTTTCTCCAATGTCATGGGAAATCACTCACAGCTTAGTCTTTTGTGAAGGACTATGACTCTCAGACTGGGAGGCGAAAAAAAAAAACTGCACTGGCTCTTGGTGCAGCAGCCTTGAAGGCTCACTAGCATAGTTGGCCTTTGGGAACCATCTCAACGCCGGCTGTCTGTCCTATAAAAACCCTTTTGGCCGAGAGAGTGGGGATGTAACTTGGGCAAGACACACTCTCCACTATAATCAGTTTCTAGCCCAGATTAGTCAGGACAGCATTTACCTCCTCTGCTGTTCTGATGGTCATTGTCGAAAACGACTGACTATCACACATACATACATATCCCAAGCTGACCACCCTGCTAACCCTCAACGCATGTCCCATATTGGCAGTATCATCGGCTGTAACGCACTCCCGTTACATGTATATGTATTACCCGACTAACTGGCTTTGCTACAGACGCCTGTTAAAGCAAACAGCTAATATGTCGGCTTACAGTACAGTATGAAGGAGAAGAGCGAAAGAGAAGAGAGTAGATGTGTGTGGGGGTGGGTTGGGTGTGTGTGTGTGTGGGGGGGGGGGGGGGGTTGGGGGGGCGGGGCACAGAACAGTAGGGGTAGAAGCCGAGAGGTGGTGAAATCCACAAAGAGACAGACAAGGTACATAAAGAGGTCAACACCATTGTCGTCAAGCATGCCCGGGACCACCACAAACTTCCCTCGTCCCACCCCCTCCTCCTCCTCCTCCTCCTTCCCCCTCCTCCCCTTCCCCCTTCCTCACCCCCCCCCCCCTCTCCTCTCCTCCCTTCCCCTCCCTCCTCACCCCCTCCCTACCTCAGCCACACTGAGGTGAACCGAGCGACAATCCTTTCTTACCCATGTACCTGCTGTGTACTGCCCCTTTACCTGGCCCACCCTTTGGGATCTCGTGTTTCTCTCATAGTTCGTGTCTGTCTCAAAACAACTTGAAACGCAGGGAGGGGAGGGAAGTGTGAGCAAGGGGTGAAGGGGGAGGGGTGGAGGAGGAGGTGGTGATAGTGTATGGTGTGGGGTGGTGTGGTGTGGTACATAGGGAGTGGGAAGGGATTTTTTTCGTGAAAAACTGGGAGGAGAGGGAAGTAGGGGCGGGGATGGGGGGGAAGTTCGAGGGGACGGGATGGGAGGGGGGGAGGGGGAGGGCAAAGAGAAAGAAAGAGAGAGAGAGGGAGAGAGGAGGGTGTGTGTGTGTGTGTGTGTGTGTGTGTGTGTGTGTGTGTGAGAGAGAGAGAGAGAAAACAACACACAGTTGACACACGCACGCACGCACGCACGCACATACATACATACATACATATATACATATATATATATATATATATATATATATATATATATACATGCATATATATATAAATATATATATGTATATATATATATATATATATATATATATATATATATATATATCGTTTATAGCGTAATAATGACACTGAAAATCCTTACGGACTTAAACAGTGCTCTCTTCTCTTCTTCTCTCCCCCCCCCCCCCCCCGCCGCCCCCCACCCCACTCCTAACCT
>NC_134876.1:85533673-85546173 GCF_041734735.1 Babylonia areolata
TATTTAGTTGTTGTTTTTCTTCGGTTAGCAGAGCTAGAGGAAATGACGGTGGGATAAGGGATTACAGTTTGCGAGATTGGGTTAGCTGGCAGATGGTCGGTCTTGAAAGCTACAATGGATGATAATAATTATTATATTTAATAATTATTGTATTTATATAGCGCTGAATCTTGTGCAGAGACAAATCAAAGCGCTTTCGCACCAGTCATTCAAACGCATGCATAACTCTAAAACTGAAAAAAAAATGTGCGCAAAGATTAAAAAAAAAAAAAAAAATGTATGTCGGTGTATATGCATGCACACGAATGTATGAGTTGTTGTGCATGTGTTTAGGTGAGTATATTTTGGTTTAAGAATGTTAATTGCTTGCTCTTGTGTACGCGTTTCCATTTCCGCCAAACAATTTTGGCCAATGCATATCGGCACACACACACACACACACACACACACACACACACACACACACACACACACACCCACGCATTTGCTTATACTATATTGACTCCAGCATGAGACCATAGCAGAAGAAAACCAGGCCAGTCAGTGGTCAATCAGCCAGGCTGCCTGCTTGCTTGCTTGGTGTGATTGACTGACCAGCAGACTTGACCGCTCAGTGACCGCCACCATAGACTGGTTGGTTCTCTGCCGCTAATGCTGCTGCTGCTACTGCTGCTGGTGGTGGTGGTGGTGGTGGTGGTGGTAGCAATGGACTGACCCATCCGTCTCCTAGCAATCAAAGACACTGTATCCCACAGACAATCAGTGGGATTGTTAATGTCTGTCCATGCCCATGCCCTGTGTCTGTCTTTAGCTCTGCTGACAGTAGACTCGGTTCGGTTTTTTGTCGTCTCTGCTGCTGCTCTTGAGACCATGGAACACAGTTTGCATAGGGGTTGGGGGAGTGGGGGTGGGGCAGGGGGTTGGAAGATGGGGAGGTGGGGTGGAAGAGGTGGTGGGGAAGGGGGGGGAGGGTAAGCGGGGGGGGGGGGAGATAGATGTGTTGTACAGAGGTGATGAGAATGAAGAGAAGACGTTGGGAGTAGGGGTGAAGAGAAGCACAAAGAGAGATGGAGGGGGTGGGGGGGGGACTGTTAGAGGGGAGATAGAGATAGAGGGAGAGAGAGAGGAGAGAGAGAGAGAGAAGGGAGAGAGAGAAAGGAGAGGGAAGTGGGAGAGAGAAAGTTGAGGTAAAGAGAGATAGATAGAGAGGGAGACAGAGAGAAGAGAGAGAAGGGAGAGAGACAGAGACACAGAGAGAAGAGAGAGAAGGGAGAGAGACGTGGGAGAGAGGCAGTTGAGAGAGAGAGAGACAGACAGACAGACAGACAGACAGAGACACAGGGAGAGAGAGAGAGAAGAGAGAGAAGGGAGAGGGACGTGGGAGAGAGGCAGTTGAGAGAGAGAGAGAGAGAGAGAGAGAGAGAGAGAGAGAGAGAGGAGAGACAGAGTGGAGAGAAAATGGGGTGGAGTTAAAAGAAGCTGGGACAGAGAAACATACAAATAACAGGAGAGGCAAGGCCTTCAAGACTCACTTGTGATACACCTAAAACAAAATCCAAGTTTTTTATGTATTGAATATAATTTTAACATATGTTTAAGATGAGAAAGATCAGTTTAAAGCAAATTAAGTCCCCTAGCATTAATTACAGAGTAATTTCCCTTTTTTTACTATCTGCACCAAAACGTTTGCAAAATAAATAAAACTTCCATGCTTAGCAAAAGAAGTTCCTGTTTGAACAAAAAATGATAATAATGACTGCTCTTGTTGATGGGTCAGAATATCAGATCAAAGTGCCAAGTTGAGAGAATACAAAAAATATAAATATAACAGTAAATGCAGTTTGCATATAATTAGGCTTCATTTATTATTTTTTGTGCCCATCCCAGAGGTGCAATATTGTTTTAAACAAGATGACTGGAAAGATCTGAATTTTTCCTATTTTTATGCTTAATTTAGTGTCAACTGACAAAGTATTTGCAGAGGAAATGTCAATGTTAAAGTTTACCACGGACACACACACACACACACACACACACACACACACACACACACACACACACACACACACACACACAGAGCCGAACACCGGGTTAAAACATAGACTCACTTTGTTTACACAAGTGAGTCAAAAACCACAACAACAAAAAAAGCGATAGGCAGAGACACATATACAAAGAACCAGTGAAAAAGAGAGAAAGACGAGAGATTGATAACAAACAGATAAAGACAGACACAGAAAGACTGGTCAGACAGACAGATAGACAGACACATATCCCTATCTATCTATCTATACATCTGACAATACACGTATGGGTTTAATAAATATATAGAGAAAAAAAGATAAATATATAGCTACATAGAAACAGATAGGTAGATGGTCAGATTGAAGACAACGACGACGACGACGACGAAGAAGAAGAAGAAGAAGAGGAGGAGGAGAAGAAGAACAAGAACAAGAACAAGAGCAAGGAGAAGAAGAAGAAGAAGAAGAAGAAGGAGGAGGAGGAGGAGAACAAGAACAAGAACAAGAGCAAGGAGAAGAAGAAGAAGAAGAAGAAGAAGAGGAGGAGCAAGGAGAAGAAAAAGAACAAGAAAAGAAGAAGAAGAAGAAAACGAAATAGAGGAAAGACGGTGGCAGTGGCAGCGCTCGTATTCAAGAAAAAGGAAATCAATGGAATCCCTGATTAACCAACCCCTCACACTGTTATTATCAGCGCGTCTGTCTCCTGGATTCACCGCCAACTGATCAGCACACAAAACACAGTTTGCGACTCCAGTGTATGTCGCTGGTGAGAGAGAGAGAGAGAGAGAGAGAGAGAGAGAGAGAGAGAGAGAGAGAGACAGACAGACAGACAGACAGACAGACAGACATAGACAGAACACTGAACGCTGAACGCTGAAATGTTTAATGTCACTAGCTGTAAAGCTCTGGCGACAGACATAGTAGGTACAAATCAGAACAAAAAATGATGCAAAACAAATAATCTGGAACAGAAAGGAAAAAAAAAAAAAACATAATCAAAGTAAACTAAACTACTAAAGGATAAGCGGCATTTTGGGTACTTTTGGTCATTTGCTTTAAAAAGTCCATGTGGCAGGCGGGTACTGTAGAGTGACCCCACCCCCCCCGCCCCCTCCACCCCCCCTAGCCCCCCCCCCCCCCCCAGTCGTTCGTCTCCAAGGTTTGAACAGTACACAGGAAACAAAGTACATATAATCTGAGAGAGAGAGAGAGAGAGAGAGAGAGAGAGAGTGTGTGTGTGCATGCGTGCGTGCACGCGTACGTGCGTGCGTGCATGAGAGGTGCTTTTCTATTTATGGTGTACGAAACTAGTCGAAAGTAGCTAATGACTTAATCTAATGACTTTCATGTATTTATTCATTTATTTATTCATTTATAATCATTAATTCAATGATGTATCCACTTACTTTTCACGCACTTCCCTCCCACCTCTAAAGCCTGAGTAAGTGCGCTGGGTCACGCTGTTGGCTAGGCATCTGCTTAGCAGATGTAGTGTGGCGCATATGGATTTGTCCGAATGCAATGACACCTAGTACCTTGAGTACTTAAACTGAACTGAACTGATGACTTTTCTACGTTGTTGTGATCGTGATTGTAGGCATATGTATGTATACGTGTGTGTGTGTGTGTGTGTGTGTGTGTGTGTGTGTGTGTGTGTGTGTGTGTGTGTGTGTGTGTGTGTTCGTGTATATGAGAGTGTGTGTGTGTGTGTGTGTGTGTGTGTGTGTGCGCGAGCATGCGTGAGTTTGTGTGTGTGTGTTTGTGCGCAAGCGCGAGCGCGTGTGTGTGAGTATGTGTGTGTATGAGCGTGTATGCATGTGCGTGTGCGTGCGTGTGTGTGTATGTGTGTGTGACTGTGTGTTTACGTGTGTACGTGTGTTAGTGTGAATCTTTGTTTGCTTTGCGAACTTCTTCTTTCAAGTTTTAAGAAAGTTATCTTATTTCATTGAAATTTTTGCTTATTTTGTTCTCTCTCTCTCTCTCTCTGTGTGTGTGTGTGTGTGTGTGTGTGTGTGTGTGTGTGTGTGTGTGTGTGTGTGTCTGTGTGCCTGTGTCTTTTCTTTCTTTAAGTGCGCTTTTTTTGTTGTTGTTGTAGTTCTTGGCTTGTTTTGCATCTTGATTGGTTTACTCGTTTACCTCGTTTACTTTTTTTTATTTCTTTTGGTGTCCTGTTTCCCGTGTTCTTTGTTTGTTTGATTTTGTACTGATTTCGTTTTTTGTTTTGCTTTGTTTGTTTCTGAATTTTGTTCTTCACTCTCTCTCCCCGCACCCCCCCCCCCCCCTCCCCTTCCCCCCGCCCTTTCTTTTCTACACACCCCTTTTAATCCCTTCACAACCCTGAAACGATTCTCCCTAACAACGTCGATTTTATTTTTGTTTGTTTGTTTTATTTGTTTTGTTTGTTTGTTTGTTTGCTGGATAGATTACTTTGAGGAGCTTTTATTCTGTTCTTGTGTTTGTTTGGTTTTTTTTTGGTTTTTTGTTGTTGCTTGTTTGCTTGTTTGTTTTCTTTTCTTTTTTCTTTTTTTTTTTCTCTTTGCGTAGTCTTGTTTACTGGCTGAACACTGACATTTTGTTTTTTGGGGGTTTTTTTTTCTTTCTTTCTTTTTCTTTGCTGGTGTTGGTTTTCGTTTCCGAGTGTTTGTTTTCTTGGTAACAAAAAAAATTATCAATAAAACAACGCAATAGAACAATATGTTACCGTTTCTCTGAGAGAGAGAGAGAGAGAGAGAGAGAGAGAGAGAGAGAAAGAGAGAGAGAGAGAGAGAGAGTGTGTGTGTGTGTGAGTGTGTGTGTTACCGTTGGTCTCAAAGTGTGTGTGTGTGTGTGTGTGCACACACACGTACGAACACACACACACAACACACACACACACACACACACACACACACACACACACATACCCACAACACACATACACACACACACACACATACCCACAACACACATACACACACACACATATACCCACAACACACACACACACACACACACACACACACACACACACACATACCCAGAGCACACACACACACACACACACACACACACACACACACACACACACACACACACACACACACACACACACACACACACACAGAACTCTCCCCTCCCTCCGCACCCTCACCCCTTTCTCCCTCCCTCTCCCCGCCCCCTGACCAAGATGACCACAGGAAAATCAATCCCCCCCCCACACCCCCCAAGCTATCTGATCAAGCCCAGCCCACACAGCATTAGCGACAAAGTTCACGGCAAGAGTACAGCTAGACAGCCGAAGGAAAAAGACAGACAGACAGAAAGAAAGAAAGAAAGAAAAGAAAGAAAGATGAACAATATTAGCAGCGTCAGTGTGTACATGCGCGCACGAACGCTAACTTGCGCTGGCTCCTTGGAGAGACGAGGGGGATGGGGGTTGGTGGGGGTGGGGGGGGGGGGGGGGTGGAGAGAGGATTTGAGAATGTATGGTGCCCGGTGTCTGTCAAACACACAGATAATGAATCTGAATAATTATGGAAAATCTCCCCTCAGAGTCTAGCCTTCATCCAATCCTAATTACTCTTTTCTTTTACCTCAGATAAGGGATGGAACAGAGAGACACAGAGAGAGAGAGAGAGAGAGAGAGAGAGACAGACAGACAGACAGACAGACAGACAGACAGACAGACAGACAGACACAGAAAGAGACAGATTCAGAAGAGAGACAGACACAGCATGAGAGAGGGAGTACTCTCTCCGTATGTCAATCAGTTAGTTGACTCGATACTCGGACTCCTTTCTCTTTCCATTAAAGGTGACTTCAGCTGTGTACACAGTGCTGTTGTTCGGTGAATCACCAACTACTAGTAGTATACTGTCTGGAGTTCCTAATCACCGATGACCACTTTGCACTTTCTGATACCTTGTATCAGAGAGAATAAATGAATGAATGTTTTATTGCATTCAGGCCATAGGCATCATTGCATTAGGATGCTGGGAAGGGGGACGTGCTGACAATAGCATTCCGTTGACATTCCTTTGAATATTAGAAATTATCCAATACTCTGAAGTTGCTTGTATCAGAGAGAGAGAGAGAGAGAGAGAGAGAGATGGGGAACTCAGAACTCAGAAGGTTTAATTTACTTCGGCCTTTGGCCACAATATATCGGGTGTCCCCCCAAAAAGTGAACCGCCTTTTGACAAGTACTTTCTCAGTGACAGAGACACCGAATTCATTGAACATTTTCACACATTAACCTTAAGGAATCATCAACAAGTTTGCAAAATATCTAAAAGATCGGACGCAAATTCTGCAAGTATTGCTAAATTCAAAACAGCATGCCAAAAAATCCAATATCACAGGAAAACTCACTTATTTCAGTTTATGCTCAATGTGGCCTCCATCTTCCTCCACGACTAAACGAAGCCGTTTCTTTCAAGCAGAAATGCTTTTACGTATTTCTTCCACCGACATCTCCTCCCACGACATAATTATCCTGTCCTTTAACACCTGCTCGGTCAATTTGTCTCTCACTTCCCGGTAAACTTTCTCTTTCAGAGAGTCCCATATGGCATAATCCATTGGGTTGCAGTCAGGACTTTGTGGAGACCATTCATCCTTCTTGATGAATTCTGGTGTAGCCTCCTCCAGATGGGCCTGAGTTACCCTACTTGTGTGTGAAGAAGCCCCATCTTGCTGAAACACGTAATTGTTTCTAGGATAGAGGCGCCTGCAATCCGGGAGAAGATTGTCATCCAATAACTGAATGTAGCTTCCACTATCAACCTTGGCTGATAGAGGCGAGAAGGCTGATTTTCTCGTTTCCGTTTCCCATAAACGCGATCGTTTTGGCGATTTTTAGCTATCTCTACGTCTTTCTCGTCTGTGAAATGATCTTTTTCACATCAGTGGCCGAGTAGCGGTCACTGAATTTACGGCAGCGAATTTTTCTTTTCCCTGTAACATTTTGGTCCCTCCTTGATACCCCTATCCTCTTGAAGGGCTTCAGCTCCAGTTCTTTCGCCATTCTTTGCACAGAAGCTTGCTCACTTGTAAATCACTTGCAATTTCTCCAAGAGATTTGTGGGTCCCTGGGTTCTCCTCCTGGGATTGAATCAGTTCCGCGTATTTAAGCTTAAGTCTATTTAGAGTGACATGACTCCACCCTTTGCCTGGAAATTCTTTTACGATCCCTCTTCCACCCCAGCGTTTCTCCTTGAAGCAGTTTTCAATGGTAACCTTATCACTTTCACTCAAAGGCATGGTTGATCACACACACACACACACACACACACACACACACACACACACACACACACACACACGGAACGAAGCCCAGAAAGTCCAGCTCGGGTCAACAGCCGACAAAAGAGGAGATAAAACGGGGTGCAGGTGTGGAGAATTTTCATCGACCCGAACACTTTCCTTCCGAAGGTAGGTTTGTGTGAGAGAGAGAGAGAGAGAGTGTGTGTGTGTGTGTGTGTGTGTGTGTGTGTGTGTGTGTGTGTGTGTGTGTGTGTGTGTGTGTGTGTGAGTGAGTGTGTGTTTGTGTGTTTCTGGGTGGATGTGTGTGTGTGTGTGTGTGTGTGTGTGTGTGTGTGTACGCGCGCGAGCGCGCGCGTGTGTGTGTATGCGTATGTGTGTACGTGATTGTGTGTGTGTAGGGGGCGCGGGGTGGGGGCCGGCGGTAGGGCCACCTTCTACTCCCTTAGTAACGTCCCCCGGCCTAGAATGTCCGTCTGAATAGCTCGCTTCACCACCGCTCACCCACCCCTCCCCCTCGCCCCCCATCCCACCACCCCACTACTACCCCTTCAATCCCCTCTGAACCCCCCCCCCCCCCCCACCACCACCACAACCCTTTCCTCCCCTATCCCGCCCCTACTTATGCACCCTCCTTCCTTCCTTCCTTCCTTCCTTCCTCCACAATAACTCCACCAAACCATTTTCTTTTTCTTTTTTTTCAGATTTCTTTGTTTATTTTTCTTCCTTAATTAACGTGCGTGATATCTCAGCCAAAACGATTATAGCCACGTGCGTTATGCACCAAACAGGAGAAAAACAACAACAACTGCATTTCGGGGTGACAGAAGTGGAGGAGGGGAAGGAGGGGGCGTGGGGGGGGGGGGGGAGGGAGCTTAATTCAGTCTTCAGTACATTGTTTATAACAGTATACGTTGATGTTTATGATCGCACTGTCTTCAACCTCAACCATGCAAAAAAAAAAAAAAAAAAAAAAAAAAAAAAATATATATATATATATATATATATACAATTTTTAAAATAGAAATATGTTAACTGCTGCTTTTACATTCGCTCCCAAAGCACCCACCCCATTACCCCCCTCCACCCCTTCCCCCACACCCCATCCCCTCCCCCTCCCGCCCACAACCACACCACCACCACCACCACCACCACCACCACCCCGCAACAACCAACCCCCACACCCCGAAAAAGAGGATTCGAAGCAACAACAACAACAACAACAACAAGAAAAAAAAAAAAGTTAACAAACGACTATCACATCATTCAAGCTACAAGTTCATTACGATCGCAAAATATTTTTCTGTGTTTAACAATTACCTGGCTGCCACGTTTGCACAGAAGATGCGTTTTGTTTGAAGAAATAAATAATAAAAAAAAACCCCACAAAACAGAAACAAAAAAACAAAAAACAAAAACAAAACACCCAATATATAACCGCAGCCCATAAATACATATATATATATAAAAAAAATTTTTAAAAAACACCCCAAAAACACCACCATCACCACCAAAGCGACGTGTGTGTAAGAAGCATTTACAGATGTCATCCATTAGATCACAACAACAAACAGAGGCACAGGAAGGGCGTTGAACACAGGTGCCAGGGTTAGCAGCATGCACTGCCTTAACCTTTCAGCACACACACACACACACACACACACACAACACACACACACACACACACACACACACACACACACACACACACACACACACACACACACACACACACACACACACACACACGAAAGAACGAAGGAGTGAAGAAAGGAAAAACAGAGAGAAGAAAGGGAAAGGAAAGAGACCAAAAAAAAGAAAGGTAAGCCGGCGGAAAGAAAAAGACAGGATGATGAAAAAAGAAAGAGAGGGAACAGAAAGAACTACAGAAAGAAAGAGGGGGAACAGAAGGAAAGAAAGAAAGAACTACAGAAAGAACTATAGAAAGAAAGAAAGAACTACAGAAAGAAAGAAAGAACTACAGAAAGAAGGAAAGAAAGAACTACAGAAAGAAAGAGAGGGAACAGAAAGAACTACAGAAAGAAAGAAAGAACTACAGAAAGAAAGAACTACAGAAAGAAAGAAAGAACTACAGAAAGAACTACAGAAAGAAAGAAAGAAAGAAAGAAAGAAAGAACTACAGAAAGAAAGAAAGAACTATAAAGAACTACAGAACTACAGAAAGAAAGAACTACAGAAAGAAAGAAAGAACTACAGAAAGAAAGAAAGAACTACAGAAAAAACTACAGAAAGAAGGAAAGAAAGAACTACAGAAAGAAAGAAAGAACTACAGAAAGAAAGAAAGAAAGAACTACAGAAAGAAAGAACTACAGAAAAAAACTACAGAAAGAAAGAAAGAACTACAGAAAGAAAGAAAGAACTATAAAGAACTACAGAAAGAAAGAACTATAAAGAACTACAGAAAGAAGGAAAGAAAGAACTACAGAAAGAAAGAACTATAAAGAACTACAGAAAGAAGGAAAGAAAGAACTACAGAAAGAAAGAACTACAGAAAAAACTACAGAAAGAAAGAAAGAACTACAGAAAGAAAGAAAGAACTATAAAGAACTACAGAAAGAAGGAAAGAACTACAGAAAGAAAGAAAGAACTACAGAAAGAAAGAAAGAACTATAAAGAACTACAGAAAGAAGGAAAGAAAGAACTACAGAAAGAAAGAACAGAAAGAAAGAAAGAATAACAGAAAGAATAACAGAAAGAAAGAAAGACATACAGAACTACAGAAAGAACCACAGAAAGGAAAAGTAAAGAAAGATGCTGATAGCGCTCTTAGCCTGCTGGGTTCCAGAGATGACGGGCACACTGACGTTTCAAGTCCTCAGTGAACAACGAATTTTTTTTTTTTTTTTTTGCGTTTGTTGGCTTTGTTTCTTTCTTTCTTTCTTTCTGTCTTTCTTTATATGTTGGTTTTTGTTTCGTCTGTTCTAATGAATTCCTATCTCTATTGTCCAACCCACACTCCCCTTTCTGCTACATTTCAGATAACGAGGAGGAGGAGAGGAGGAGGAGAGGAGGAGGAGGAGAGGAGGAGGAGGAGAGCAGGAGGAGAGGAGGAAGAAGAAGACAAGGAGGAGTAAAGGAGGAGGATGAACAGAAGAAGACGAGGAAGGGGAAGGAGAATAAGACGAGGAGGAGGAGGAGGAAGTTGACGACGACGACGACGACGAGAAGAAGAAGTAAAATAAGAAGAATGAGGAGGAGGAGGAGGAGGACGAGGGTGAGGAAGAAGACAAGGAAGATGAAAGAAGGAGGAGGAAAAGAAGAAGACGATGAAGGAGGAGGAAAATAAGACGAGGAGGAGGAAGTTGACGACCACAACGACGAGAAGAAGAAGTAAAAGAAGAAGAATGAGGAGGAGGAGGAAGAAGAAGAAGAAGAAGACAAGGAAGAGTAAAGGAGGAGGATGAAAAGAAGACGAGGAAGGAAGAGGAAAATAAGACGACGAGGAGGAGGAAGTTGACGACGACGAGAAGAAGAAGGAGTAAAAGAAGAAGAATGAGGAGGAGGAGGGTGAGGAAGAAGAAGAAGAAGAAGACAAGGAAGATGAGAGAAGGAGGAGGAAAAGAAGAAGACGATGAAGGAGGAGGAGGAGGTAGTTGACGACGACGACGACGACGACGAAAAGAAGGAGGAGTGGAAGAAGAAGACAGACAGACAGACAGACAGATACCCCTATCTATCTATAAACATCAATATATCTATGTATACAGCTGACAATACACATATGGGTTTAATTTACAGAGAGAAAGAGATAGAGATATAGCTGTATAGACAAAGGTTGGCAGGTAGATGGTAGAAGAAGAAGAAGAAGAAGAAGAAGAAGAAGAAGAAGAAGAAGAACAAGAACAAGAACAAGAACAAGAACAAGAAGAACAAGAACAAGAACAAGAACAAGAAGAAGGAGGAGGAGGAGGAGGAGGAGAACGAGGAGGAGGAGAACGAGGAGGAAGAAGAGGTGGCGAAGAAGAAAAAGAAATACAAAAGACAAAAAGAAAGAAAGAAAAGAGAAGAAGAGAAAATATACATCAGACAACCGAGACAATGAGCCAGTTAAAAAATTCGCCCTGAACGGCAACAGTGGGCGAAATGTCGCAGAAAGATATACGATCGCTCTTATTAAAACAAAACACAGCGGCCAACAGGACTTTAGCCCTACTGAAGAACCACATAGAGAGAGAGAGAGAGGGGGGGGGTGAGAGAGAGAAGGGGGAGAGGGAGAGAGAGGGAGAGAGAAAGAAAGAAAGAGAGAGAGAGATGAGAGAGACAGAGAGAGAGAGAGAGAGAGAGAGACAGAGAGAGAGAGAGACTTTAAATGTCAAACGGGCGAACAAATCCCATTGCAACTCCAATTTTTTCCCCTCCTTCTTCTTTTCAATCAATCCTTACCACCCACCTCCAGTTACCCTCTGTGTCCCCCTCCCTCAGCCCCCCCCTCCCGCTCCCCCCCCCCCACACACACACACACACCGCCGCCCCCAACCTCCCCCCCCACACACACACACACCGCCGCCCCCCCCCCCCCCCACACACACACACACCGCCGCCCCCAACCCCCCTCCCGCATTCTTCTTGCTGTCTGTTCTTCCTCTTTGTTTGTTTGTTTGTCTGTCTCTGTTCCTGGTTGTCTGTCGCTGTCTCTTGTCTCTCCTTCTTCTCTTTCGCTCTGTCACTGTCTGTCTCTCTTTCTCTGTGTTATACTCGTACATTATACATGTATTAAGTATTAAGTATAACTACATTTATATGCGTACATGTTTGTGTGTCTCTTAGAACAACGGCAGATGTGTAAGTCGGCCAAAGTGCTAATATCTTCACCGTTGGAAAATAAAGATTCATTCATTCATTCATTCTCTCTCTGTCTGTCTCTCTCTGCCTACGTCTCCCCCCCCCCCCCCCTCTCTCTCTGCCTAAGTATATCTCTCTCCCTCTACTCCGCCACCCCACCCCACCCCCACCCCCGGCTCTCTCGTCTTATCTGCCTCTGTATCTCTCTCTGTCTTTCTCTCTGTCTCTCTCTTGTCTCTCTCAGTCTCTCTCTCTCTCTGCCTAAGTATATCTCTCTCTCCATCTACTCCCACCCCCACCCCCCCTCTCTCCCACTCTCTTTCTCTCTGCCTCTGCATATCTCTCTCTCTCTCTGTCTGGAAATATTTGCTCAAGCATATGCAACATATTAGAAATCTGTCATTATCATTTCTGCTGCAAAACGAAAGTTGT
>NC_134876.1:85548673-85551173 GCF_041734735.1 Babylonia areolata
TGTTGCGTTACGATATTCTGTCGTGTTCTGATGCGTTCCGATATTGTGTTGTGTCGTGTTGTGTCGTGTTGCGTTACGATATTGTGTCGTGTCGTGTTGTGTTGCGTTACGATATTGTGTCGTGTTGTGTTGCGTTACGATATTGTGTCGTGTTGTGTTGCGTTACGATATTGTGTCGTGTTGTGTCGTGTTGCGTTACGATATTGTGTCGTGTCGTGTTGTGTTACAATATTGTGTCGTGTTGTGTTGCGTTACGATATTGTGTCGTGTCGTGTTCCATTACGATATTCTGTCGTGTTGTGCTGCCTTACTATATTGCGTTGTGTCGTGTTGCGTTACGATATTGTGTCGTGTTCTGATGCGTTACGATATTGTGTTGTGTTGTGTCGTGTTGCGTTACGGTATTGTGTCGTGTCGTGTTGTGTTGCGTTACGATATTGTGTCGTGTTGTGTTGTGTTACGATATTGTGTCGTGTTGTGTCGTGTTGCGTTACGATATTGTGTCGTGTCGTGTTGTGTTACGATATTGTGTCGTGTTGTGTTGCGTTACGATATTGTGTCGTGTCATGTTCCATTACGATATTGTGTCGTGTTGTGCTGCCTTACTATATTGCGTCGTGTCGTGTTGCGTTACGATATTGTGTCGTGTTCTGATGCGTTACGATATCGTGTTGTGTTGTGTTGTGTTGCGTTACGATATTGTGTCGTGTCGTGTTGTGTTGCGTTACGATATTGTGTCGTGTCGTGTTGCGTTACGATATTGTGTCGTGTCGTGTTGCGTTACGATATTGTGTCGTGTCGTGTTGCGTTACGATATTGTGTCGTGTCGTGTTGCGTTACGATATTGTGTCGTGTCGTGTTGTGTTGCGTTACGATATTGTGTCGTGTCGTGTTGTGTTGCGTTACGATATTGTGTCGTGTCGTGTCGTGTTGTGTTGCGTTACGATATTATGTAGTGTCGTGTAGTGTAACGTTACGATATTGTGTCGTGTCGTGTTGTGTTGCGTTACGATATTATGTAGTGTCGTGTAGTGTAACGTTACGATATTGTGTCGTGTCGTGTAGTGTTGCATTACGATATTGTGTCGTGTCGTGTTGTGTTGCGTTACGATATTGTGTCGTGTCGTGTTGCGTTACGATATCGTGTCGTGTCGTGTCGTGTCGTGTCGCGTTGCGTTACGATATTGTGTCGTGTCGTTTAGTGTTGCCTTACGATATTGTGTCGTGTCGTGTTGTGTTGTGTTACGATATTGTGTCGTGTCGTGTTGTGTTGTGTTACGATATTGTGTCGTGTCGTGTCGTGTTGTGTTGTGTTACGATATTGTGTCGTGTCGTGTGTCGCGTTGCGTTACGATATTGTGTCGTGTCGTGTCGTGTTGCCTTACGATATTGTGTCGTGTCGTGTGTTGTGTTGTGTTACGATATTGTGTCGTGTCGTGTCGTGTTGCCTTACGATATTGTGTCGTGTCGTGTCGTGTTGTGTCACGAAACTGTGTCGTGTCGTGTTGTGTTGCGTTACGTCGTGTTGTGAGGCGTTACGATATTGTGCTGTGTTGCGTTACGATATTGTGTCGTGTCGTGCTGTGTTGCGTTACGATATCGTGTCGTGTCGCGTCGTGTCGTGTTGCGTTGTGTGCTGTGTCGTATCCCTCCCTCACTGAACGGGAAACACGCTGTCACAGGCCTGCTTTCAATTGTCCCAGGCGGAAATAATGAAAGGGATGGGTGGTACGTGGTGGGAAGGGGGCCAAAGAGACAAGAAGACAAAGAGGGGAAAGGAGATTTGAACTCACCCAGCAGGTCACGTCAGGGAGCTGATGCAGTGGTAAGACCTTATGGCTGTTGCTGTCGCAAAGAAAACAAAAATCCTCCTTTGTCCTTTGACGTGCGTGCTTGCTAACTGCGAGGAGAAAGAAAGAAAGAAAGGAAGGAAGGAAGGAAAGGGTTAAGGTTGAAATATTTATATTTGAAAAAAAAAAAAAAAAAAAAAAGAAGAAGGAAAAAAAAAAGAATATTACCAGCCCTTCCTCTATTTCCTCCTTCTCCTCCTCCTCCTCCTCCTTTTCGTCTCGTCATTTCATCATAAGCATCAAGATCATCATCATCATCATCATCATCATCGTCGTCGTCGTCGTTGTCGTCGTCGTCGTCATCGTCGTCGTCATCATCATCATCTTCGTCAGTCGTCGCCGTCATCATCGTCAACTTCAAGATCATCATCATCATCATCATCATCAATATCAAAACTCTGGAGACGGAAGTAAAACAGACAGTAATCCGGTTGAGGCTTGAGAGAGAGAGAGAGAGAGAGAGAGAGAGAGAGAGAGAGAGAGAGAGAGAGAGAGAGAGAGAGAGAGAGAGAGAGAGAGAGAGAGAACAAACGAACGAATCTTTTTTAATGAGGGAAGTGGAATAAGCATGCATATGCTTTTTTTTACATCCAGCCCTCAGGGCAAAAAGAAATGAAATCAAAATGTTCACAAGATAACAAAAGGTTATA
>NC_134876.1:85563673-85566173 GCF_041734735.1 Babylonia areolata
TCATTATCATTTCATATTACACAGACAGAGAGACGGGAAGACACAGACAGTAAAAAAAAAAAAAAAAAAAGTAGTGGGGATTAAGACAAAAGAAAGACACTAGAAAGAAAAGCACACACACACACACACACACACACACACACACACACACACACACACACACACACACACACACACACACACACACACACACACAGACGACTGGTAGACAGAAACAGAGACACAGAGAGATAAACAGAGAGACACAGAACAAAAAGAGCGAGGTAGAAGCGGAGAGAAAGAGTGACAGATAAATATAAGCGGTGTCGAGAAAGAAGAGGGAGAGAGACATACAGACAGGCAGACAGACAGACAGACAGACAAACAGACACAGAGAGACATACAGACAGGCAGACAGACAGAGAGATAGACAGAGAGATATAAAACAAAGAGGCATAGAAAAAAAAGAGTGAGAAAGAAAGGGAGAAAAAGAGTGACAGATAAAGGGGTGTCGAGAGAGACGAGAGACAGAGAGAGAGACAGAGACACAGAGAGAGAGAGAAAGAGAGAGAGAGAGAGAGACAGAGACACAGAGAGAGACACACACACAGAGAAATACAGACACAGAGAGAGAAAGAGACAGAGAGACAGTAAAACAAACAGACAGACAGACAGAGAAAAAAGACAGACAGACAGACAGACAGACAGACAGACGTACAGACGAGCTGACAGACAGACTAGTTTTGATACAGAAATAAATTCCTCTCCCCTTGCCCTGCCAACACGTAAATGGTGTTGAAGATCTCGCCAGGTGTGACAAACATTAGAAATGGGGGCAGAGGGGAGGGATCGAATCGCACGGTTCAGAGGGATTATATCGCTCACTGGGGGGGGAAATTACAAAATAAATAAAATGAAGTGAAATACATATATTAAAAAAATAAAAAATAAATAAATAAAACCCCACGATCTCCTAGCTGTGTTTATCCAGACTCGTTAGATTGCCAGGTTCAGCCCCGCCGTGTTTCCATAACCAGGTGCTTAAACCTTTGGCACGCCGAGACAAATCTTTAAACCCCGATGAGTGTGTTGTTTATAAATATATATCTTCTTGATAATATTTCTTCTTGAAAACAGGTCAGGTGACTTAACCTTAAAAGAATCCAGTCCGCCTAAACATGTTGAGCGAATTGTAGAGAGAGACCTATGGATATCCTTTTCTTTTCTTTTTATTAAAAAAAAATATATATTCTGTACGAGTATAATTATTCATGTTGATGTGTCAAAAACTAGTATGTTTTGGCCAAAACAAACAAACAAACAAACAAAACAACAACAACAACAAACAAACAAACAAATATCCCCACCTCAATGAACAGACTTCCTCACAAAAACTATGCTTGATAGCACAATGAAGATATAATATTACCAGTGGCTGTCGACTCATGGCTACTTACGGTGTCATGTATATGCATGTAGTCATTCAAGGCGTTTTGTAACACGTTTCTGTTGAGTTTTAACGATCACGATATGACGAAGAACGAAGATTTAAAACCATTTACATCTTAGAAAGAAGAAGAAGAAGAAGAAGAAGAAGAAGAAGAAGAAGAAGAAGATTGATTGATTGATTGAATCTTTAATGGGTAAAGAATTAGGCACAGTAAAGGCCTTTTTACAATTCTGCCCATTTAACGACATAAAAAATAAAGAACGAACGACACAAAACATAAAAATAAAGAAATAAACTGAAATAAAATAAAATAATAAGAACGACGAATAAGAATAGGAACTTGAATAGTCTATTAAAGGTAACAAAGCGATGAAAAACTGGAACAATTGGTACATTACATGTACATAGGTACTTACACACACACACACACACACACACACACACACACACACACACAAAATTATAAAACAAGCAACAAAGACATACGTACACATTCACGCCCACACACTCAAACACACACAAACACACACACGCACGTACTGTTCACACATACACATACATTCAATTTTTCATTCATCATGGCATGGCAGCTAGTGGACTGAGTACAAGCAAGCATTTGCAAAAGACCGCGAGTAGGTTAATCAAATGTATCGAATAGAAATATTCTTATCTTAGTTTTAAAGAGAGATATGGCTGGAATTTGACGACATGTCTTTGGAAGCATGTTCCATTCGATGCTTCCATTAAATGAAGAAGAAGAGAAGAAGAAGAAGAAGAAGAAGAAGAAGAAGAAAATTAAAAGACGAGTTTTTCTATTTCTTTTCTCTTCTCCTTTTGTCTTCTTTCTGGAATTTAAACAAATGAACCAGACGGGCACACGAGCCGGTTAATTAAGTAAAACGTTGAACTTTGAATCTGTGAAGTCCTGGGTTCGATCCTCCGGTGGTGCATATCGGTGCCTGTTGGGGCTAACGGTGGAATTCGCACGCCACTGTTTCTGCAGATTTGACAGTGTCTTAACTAACCCTCTTCGTGTGTCTATGTCTACACATGCAGAATATCCATTACGCA
>NC_134876.1:85578673-85588673 GCF_041734735.1 Babylonia areolata
AGCACACACACACACACACACATACACGCGCGCGCGCACGCACGCACACACATACACGCACGCACACACACACACACACACACACACACACACTGACACATAGAGACTGAGACAGAGACAGACAGACAGAGATAAATCCAAAGGATGACGCCGTGTAGAAATAATTAGTGTTTTAGTAAGACCGTAAAGAAACAACTTCAACCCCATAATCAATTCTCTGAGACTTTGAAAAGGGTGACAATTTTCGTTTTGCCGATGACAAAATTTGCGAGGCGAGAATCTGGGGCGTAACACCCTCCCTATGCCTCCACCTTACTGTCCTCCATCCCAAACTGAATCATTGCTTTTCGGGTGTTTTTTCCTCGTCTGAGACCTGACCAACAAAATGCCTACAACTTGCAGCAGTGTGGGGGGTGACTGTGTGGGTTTTTGGTTTTTTGCGGATTTTTTTATCATCAAGAATAGCCTCCTGGATGCGCAGAAACGAGTACTCTTGGTTTAAACATTTTTAATATCAAGAAACAAGGTGCAATACAGCGTTCAATTAAGAAGACTTGAGCAACAACAAGCATGAGCTTATATCGTGCTCGTGCATATGTAACAAACAATACACAAACGCAATGGCGAAAATACACACATTATTTAACAATGAAAAGAAGGTTG
Organism: Babylonia areolata; assembly: GCF_041734735.1. Taxonomy (NCBI): domain Eukaryota; kingdom Metazoa; phylum Mollusca; class Gastropoda; order Neogastropoda; family Buccinidae; genus Babylonia; species Babylonia areolata. The sequence goes on from NC_134876.1 coordinate 85,579,337, forward strand.
AAGTGCAAGACAAAACTAAACTAAACAAGAAAAAACAACAACAACAAAAACACACACAAAAAAACTACTATTACAACAACAACAATGAAAATATTAATGATAATACTAATACTTAACATAGTAGCAACAATAATAACACACTGGAAAGTGAACATCACCTAAGGTTTAATGTAATGGGAGAGAGAGAGAGAGAGAGAGAGAGATTACAGAGTGAAACCGGGGCCATTCGTCAAAATAACGAGTACTCTTCGCAATATGGGAATTTTGTTACAAATAGAGAATTTAAAAAATCCCCCCCCCAAAAAAACTGGATGTTCATATAACCTGGTCTGTACTCACAACTCTGCAACATCTTGGCTCTTTCTCTTTTGTTTTTTCCTGCCAACAGCTTCTCTTCTATCTTGGTTTCACCTCCACTATACTATTATCTCCACAATCCACAGAATCCAAGAAGAAAAACTTATGATCAGAAAAGTTGGCACTTATCAGAGTAAATCGTATTTCCATACTCATATGTTGTTGTTTTTTTTAGAAACTTTCTCGCTTCTGTCCTTTTTTTAATTTTCATTTTTCTATTGACTCGGATGTCATATTTTGATTTCCTCGGCGTACGCGGGAATTTTATCCTAGATCATTAATTGAACTGTCTTGTGTGTCAGGCCTTGTTCCTGTTGTTGTTGTTGTTAGCAAAGCAAATTAACACGTAGCTTTGCTATGTTGTATGTCCTTTTGCAAGCCGTCAGACATTCGCATGCACACAAACATCAATATCAGAAAAATAGATAGAAAAAAACAAACATAAAAAAACCCAACAACAACAACAATAACAACAAAAAAACCAAACATAACACAAATCATCAATATGAAAAAAAAAAACCAACATATAAACCTAAAATATAAACGTTCATATTATAGAGGAAAAAAAAAGAACAGAAGAAAAAATAGACGAAGCAATAACATAAAACAACAACAACAACAACAACGAAGACAAGCACACGGCCAGCAACCCAAACAGAAGCTATCGACGATGCTAGAACGGCAGTAAAACAAAAGAACAATAAGAAGAACAACAAGAAGAAAATGACGATGGCAACAACAAACGATAAATACATTGTTCACCTGTTTTCTGTTGATACTTTACCATTTTCAATTCAGGAGGCCAGAAAAGGCCAGGCATGCCTATTACAGCCTTGCTACAACAAATGACATTTACCGGAAAGCTCTCGCGCAGCCAGGCGCCTGACCTTTAGGGCAAACCTGAAGTGTGTGTGTGTGTGTGTGTGTGTGTGTGTGCAGGGGGGTCCGGAGGGTGGGGGGTTATCCTTTGGTTCATCTGATAGCTCCTCAGTCCCAAAACCTTTGCTTTTGAAGATGTTTTTTTTAATTTTCGGGTTCTTTTTCTTTTCGGTTTTTTTTTTTTTTTTTTTTTTTTTTTTACATTTGACGTGTAAGGAAGATGTGCAGAACTTTCTCTGGCCTTGTGTGTGTGTGTGTGTGTGTGTGTGTGTGTGTGTGTGTGTGTGTGTGTGTGTGTGTGTGTGTGTGTGTGTGTGTGTGTGTGTGTGTGTGAAAATCACTCAAACATGTATTTCAGTTTCAGTTTCTCAAGAAGACGTCACTGCGTTCGGACAAATCCATATGCGCCACTACACGTCTGCAAGGTAAAATGCCTGACAGCAGCATAATTCAAGGCACTAATCAGGCCTTCAGAGTGCATGCATATATATATATATATATATATATATATATATATATATATGTCTATCGGAGTGCATTCCTGATAAAGAATTTAGCCAGAGGACAACACTCGATCTTCTTACCATGGGTTCAGTGCGCCAAGTGCGTGCTGCACTTCGGACCTTGTTTTTGTTTTTTTTTTTTTTTTTTTTTTTAGTCTCATCCGACTGACTGGACTCTCAGTTTGATTTTCGAAACAGGCGAACTTGGGAGGAAAGGTGAGAGCGGGAATCGCAACCAGACGCTCACGGACATTGTATTGGCAGGTAAGTGTCTTAACTATTCTGCCACCTTCCTCCACAAACATGTATACTCCACACTATCTTGCAATGATTTTCATTGTCCATCTTTCGGAAGCACACACACACACACTATCACATGCAAGTGTGTGCGCACACGCGAGCACACGTGTACACGTACACAAGCACGCACAACCACACAGACACACACAGACACACACACACACACACACACACACACACACACACTGAAGCATCTGTCGACATCCTGTTTGCTTCTCTCCATGTCCAACCAATCCTCCCACAACGACAAACAACAGGTAGAAAGAAAGTGAGAAGAGAGAAAAAAAAGAAAAGATAAGAAAAGAAAAAAACAGTTGTGAAAGGTGTGAACGGAAGAAAGTGCCAACATCAATATCACAAAGAAAGATTGGAACAAATAAACAGACATTTGAAACAAATCAGCAACCCAAACACAAGACGTCAACAATGCAGATGACACTGAAGAAGAAGAAGAAGAAGAAGAAGAAGACGGAGGAGGAGGAGGAGAAACAGAAAGATGCAACAACAAACAACAAATGCATTGTTCACCTCAGTGTTGTTCTGTTGACACTTTACCATTTTCAATTCAGGGGGCCAAGAAAAAAGGCCACGCATGCGTATTACAGCCTTGGTACAACAATTGACATTTCGCCTACAAGAAAGCTCTCGCGCACCCAGACACCCTGACCTTTAGGGCGAAACTGAAAAGGAGAGGGGGGAGGAGGTGGTGGTGGGGGGGGGGGGGGGGGGGGGGGGGGAAGTATTCTCTGGTTCATCCGATAGATAGCTCCTCATTCCCAAAAGCTTCACTTCTGATGCGTCCTATTTATCTGTTTATTTATCTTTATTGTTTAGGATTGACTTGTAAGGAAGAAAATGTACAGAACTTTCTCTGACCTTTTGTGTATGTATACGTCGTACAAATCACCTGAATTTGTGTACCCCTTATTTTATTGCCATGTTTTTAATGCCAATCTTCCATATGCACACACACATACACACACTCTCTCTCTCACATGTACGCATGCACACATACACACACAGAGGAACAAACACACACGCATGCACACACACACACACACACACGCACGCACGCACGCACGCACGCACGCACGCACGTATCCTACCCATCCAGCACACAAACTAACGACAAGGACAACGAAGCTTTCACAGCCAACAGCCTGATGACATTCACGCACAAGCAACACAGCACCTCCCCCCTTTCCCCCCTGCCCCCTAACTCACTCTCTCTCCCCCCCCCCCCCCCATATCCCCTTCCCCCGCTCCGTCCCCGTCCCCCACTTCTCCCTGCCCCGTCATCGCTTATCAGGGCTTTTTCATCGTCTGTGACTGACAAGCCAAAACACACAGCGCTTTCACCTGTTTCGACACCGAACCGTCTACAACAGAAGCACAAAACACAGCATGAACGGAAAAAAACAAAACAAAACAAAAAAACAAAAAAAAACAAAAAAAAAAAACAGAAAAAAAAGATTGAACTCCACTTATATACAGCTTACAAGTCAGGTCAGAAATGAGGCACTTTGGCCGAATCGGTTAGACGTTGAACTTCTGATCCGGTGATCAGTGACGGGCGCAACAGCCGAATGGCTAAAACGTTGGACTTTCAATCTGAGGGTCCCGGGTTCGAATCTCGGTGGCGCCTCGTGGGTAAAGGGTGGAGATTTTTTCCAATCTCTCACGTGCAGACCTGCCAGTGCCTGAATCCCCTTCGTGTGTATACGCACGTAAAATATCCTGTAATCCATATCAGCGTTCGGTGGGTTATGGAAACAAAAACATACTCAGCATGCACACCACCGAAAACGGAGTATGGCTGCCTACATGGAGGGCTAAGTAAAACAAAACAAAAAACAACAAAAAACAAAAAAACCGGTCATACACGTAAAATCTTAAATGTTACATCTTTGTCTGAGTGTGTATATGTGCGTGCCTGAATTGAAATCTGATTGAATGGCACAGGAAACGAATGATGAGCGTCCAGTGGCAGCCGTCAGTCGGCTCTACCCAGGTAGAGACAGCCTGTTGTGCAAATGACCCCGTGTTTGTAAAGCGCTTAGAGCTTGGTCTCCGACCGAGGACAGGCGCTATATAAATATCCATTATCAATCAATCAAACCAGTGATCAGATTTCGAGGACCTGGTTCAGTCATCCTGGTGTTGTGTCCTCGAAGGAAAAGGTGTGAATGGAGAGGACTGGGCCCCGCCTACCCACACCGAGCCTTAGACACCAGGGATATGAAAGTTACTGCACTGATGGGTGTAAAAGAATGCGAGATTATATATATATATATATATATATATATATATATATATTACCCTTTTGATCTTCAATCAGTTTAGCACGAAGGTCATCGTTCTCATAACTTAAGAAACGAACCGACGAAAGCCTATGAAATACTCACAAGTTACACAGTGATTGAAATACACTTATACATCAATCACTGTTCCAGTTCTTAAATGCCATTGGTAGCCCACCCCCCCCCCCCCCCCCCACCCCCACCCCCAAAGCAAAACCTGTTCGAAATCTCAAGCGAGATCAAGTGAGAACCATTTATCCTTTTCAGACACGTGAAAGCCGACTCAAGGTTCATACCTATTCATGGAGTATGAATAGAGTACCACATCCAGCAGTCCCTGCCCCCCACCCCCACCCCCCACCCCCACCCCCCACCCCCTCCAAAAAAAACGTACATTGTGATGTTTGTCGCATCTATACTTCTGACGTCCAAAGCAGATGTCATGTCCAAATTATGAGGAATTGATTGAAAATCACCTCAGAAGCACAATGCTTCGTAAATAGCTTTTAGTTATTTACTTTCGTGTGTATGTGCGGACGCGCGCGCGCGCGTGAGTGTGAGTGTGTGTGTATGTGTGTAACTCTGTATGTGTAACTCTGTGTGTGTGTGTGTGTGTGTGTGTGTGTCTGTCTGTCTGTCTGTCTGTCTGTCTGTCTGTCTGTCTGTCAGTGTCTCCCTGTCTGTCTAGCTGCTTATCTATCTGTTATGTATCTGCCTTTGTATGCGTGCGTGTATGCTTGTGCAGTTTATAACTTTAGCAACAAACCAATCTGCAGAGCTATTTTGTTCTGTTATCCCTCTACATATAAACACATACAAATCAGCATATATATATGATGTATGTATATATATATATATATATATATATATATATATATATATATATATATGTGTGTGTGTGTGTGTGTGTGTGTGTGTGTGTGTGTGTGTGTGTGTGTTCATATGTAATTTAGTGTATATGTGTTGTGTGGTCACTGGTTCGAATGTAGCTTGTTTTCTCAAAAAACAACAACAACAAACAACAACAACAAACAAACAAAAAACGGAACATGCTGCTAATTCAAACAAAAATGTGCAACATGAACACCCTTTTAACACTGCCCTTGTAACATACACACATATATATATATATATATATATATATATATATATATATATATATATATATATGTATAGGAAAGGATAAGTGGAAGGGAAACACTGAACACAGACGCAGACACAATTCGTATCATCAACAGGACACACAGGAACTGTATATATTGCGTTTAACTCTCTCCATACGAACGGCGAAAGAGACGACGTTAACAGCGTTTCACGCCAATTACCATCATCAAAATATTGCAAGCGGAAGGCTCTTATACTGAAGACGTGAATGTTGACAAAGAATACCACAATTCTGACGACGGAAGCTAAAGGTTGGGTCATTCAGACACCCACTGGACATCCGAGGGGTATGTGTAGAGGAGAAGAGAGAGACTGGCCGTACTGAGTGAGTTAACTCTTCTCCTTTCCCTTCTCATCTTCTCATTTTCTTTCTGTCTTTAAAAAAGAAAAAAATCAAGGTCGGTAGAAGGTGCCTTTTGCATTCCATAACTCAATCTCGGCCTCCTCTACCACCACCACCACTACCCCAACACAATCTCTCTCGCACTCACTCACTCCCCCCTCCTCTCTCTCTCTCTCTCTCTCTCTCTCTCGCTGGTTGCTACTATTTTACTTCAAAGAAAGAATGATGTTTTCTATCAATATTTGACTTCATAATATTCATTCGTTTATTCATTACGTTTTGTTATGCAATGAAAAAATATGTTGACGAATAGCATCCACGTCATAGGAACCGCATGGCCAATGACATTAAAATGTCAAAGTGTCAAAACTCTCTCTCTCTCTCTCTCTCTCTCTCTCTCTCTCTCTCTCTCTCTCTCTCTCTCCATCCTCACCGAACTTCTTTCCATTCCTCCTTCCTCCTTCATCTAGTAACTTTTCCCAATGATTGCTTGCTTACATATTAGATGTACTCTCTAAAGGACTGATGCTCTCTCTCTCTCTCTCTCTCTCTCTCTCTCTCTCTCTCTCTCTCTCTCTTTCTTTCTCTCTCTGTCTCCCTCTCTGTCTCTGTCTCTCTCTTTCTCTCTTTCTCAGAATGGTCATACCGTGTTCAAGAAAGCGATCGTTTCGGGTTTTATAAGCTTTCTCTCTCTGTCTCCCTCTCTGTCTCTCTCTTTCTCTCTTTCTTAGAATGGTCATACCGTGTTCAAGAAAGCGATCGTTTCGGGTTTTATAAGCTTTCTCTCTCTGTCTCCCTCTCTGTCTCTCTCTTTCTCTCTTTCTTAGAATGGTCATACCATGTTCAAGAAAGCGATCGTTTCGGGTTTTATAAGCAGTTCGATTATATGCATTCTATTCCAACTTATCTGTCAATGAAAATGGATAGGCATTTAAAATACATCAGAACAATGTTCAGATTAGGGATTTCCGACATCTTACTGCATTGTCTTCGCTGTTATAAGTTCAGTGTTTGTGATCTTATTTGTCCATTATGCACATGTGCTGAAGAAACTGAATTTCATTTTGTTTTATGCTGCTCTGCTTTGGAAGACCTTAGATTTCAGTTAATCCCGCAAAAATATTACACACGCCCAACTTCATTTGGACTTGTTTTGCTTATGTCATCGACAAACGAAACCATTATAAAACAGTTTGCTGTTTACTTGTATAAAGTATTTAAAATACGCAATGCATTATGTAGTTAATTATCATTTGTTGTGTATTCTCAGCTTGTAGTTAAACATTTACTGACGTGTATTGTTGGTAGTATGCCTTTATTGATGTGGATTATTGTTCACTGTAACCACTTCATGAGGGGCCATGGCCTTATTGAATAAATCATCCATCCATCCGTCCATCCATCCATCCATATATATATCTCTCTCTCTCCTCTCTCACTATCATATACGTGCACACAGACACACGCATGCACGCGCGCGCGCACACACACACACACACACTCACACACACACATATGCGCGTGCGCTAGCACATCTACCACCATGCTCATAGCACTACAAAATCACACACACACACACACACACACACACACACACACAATCAACAATGACTTGCACATACTTGAAAACCACCGCCTCCCTAAGCCATCCTTCCTCCCACCCCCAACTCCACCCCCACCCCCACCCCCCGCCCCTGACCTACATTCCCTGTACACCCCATACCACAACTACCAACAAAGTTGCTAATAAACAAATCTTCAACTGTCAACACCACACACACACACACACACACACACACACACTACGACGTAAACGTTGACCAAACCGTTGACAACTACATACCTCCCAGAGCCCCATTTCCCTCTTTTAAAAAAAACCCCTTCATCATCAACAACAAACAATCTTACCATGGCTTCCCACCTCACTATTAGAAGGGATTAGTTCCACCCTGTCCACCCTGGTTCAAGCTAGGGGTGTATTATGTGTCTGTGAGCAATGGAAGGGGGTTGGGTGGTGAAGGGAGTGGGGTGGGGGGGGAGGTTGGGGTTGGGGTTGGGGTCTCAAAAGATAAGGTTACGTATTCCTAACAGAAAGAGGGGAGGTTTCTCAATAGAGTCGTCACACACACACACACACACACACACACACACAAGCAATCGACTGACAATTCACTGAGGACAGAGGTAGCGGTTGGCTTCGTGTGGTCTTCTTTTCCAGTATCTTCTTCCTTTTTCTTCGCGATCCGTCAAGCGGGCGTGCAAGTTCTGTTCGAGTTCGAGCGCCATACCCTACCGGTGACGTCAATATATTTTCAATTCTTTTTTTTTTTTTTTTTTTTTTTTTTAATAAAACTACTGTGAGGATAGGAAGCAGTGTATACAGTGAGGTGCGAGTTGGAGGCTTATAAGGGGTGTCGTCGTGTTGTGGGTGTGGGTGGTGGTTGTTGGTGGTTGTTGGTGGTGGTGGTACCTTCTTGAAATCAGCAGGAAGCAGCTGTGTTGGTGTTGTGTAGAGTTTAAATCTGTCTTCTTTCTTCATTGTGTGTGTGTGTGTGTGTGTGTGTGTGTGTGTGTGTGTGTGTGTGATTATTTCAGACTTCTTGTTGCTAGTCCTTTCTTACTGTGAAGCGGTGACACAATACAATAAACGAAACGAAACGAAACGAAATATTTTATTCAAATAAAGGCCAAAGCCCCTTACTGGAAGGGGTAGTATGTGTGTAACACATGTACATTGAAATATAGGAATTCTAACAGTCATACTAACTACCACAACAACATACTACACATACCATAACACAATAAAGAAAGAAAGCCGGACAGAAAGAAAGAAATAAAGACAGAAAGAAAGAAAGACAGAAAGAAAAAAAAAAGAAAAAAAAAAAGGAACAGTCAATACTCCAGTTAGAAAGAACCCCTTCGTGCCAACCACCCTCTCTCTCTCTCTCTCCCCCCTCTCTCCCGTCTCTCTCTCTCTCTCTCTCTCTCTCTATCTATCTGTCTCCCCCGTCTCTATCTCTCTCCCCCGTCTCTCTCTCTCTCTCTCTCTCTCTATCTATCTATCTCTCTCTCTCCCCCCTGTCTCTCTCTCTCTCTCTCTCTCTCTCTCTCTATCTATCTATCTATCTATCTATCTGTCTCCCCCGTCTCTATCTCTCTCCCCCGTCTCTCTCTCTCTCTCTCTCTCTCTCTATCTGTCTCTATCTATCTATCTCTCCCGTCTCTCTCTCTCTCTATCTCTGTCTATCTATCTGTCTCCCCCGTCTCTATCTCTCTCCCCCGTCTCTCTCTCTCTCTCTCTCTTCTCTCTCTATCTATCTATCTATCTATCTAATATATCTCCCCCGTCTCTCTATCTCTATCTCTTTCTCTCCCCTCTCTCTCTCTATCTCTATCTATCTATCTCACCCCCCCCCCCAAACTCCCCTCTCCCCCCTCTCTCTCTTTCTCTTCCAGTCACGTTACAGCTAGCTATTTGCTGCGCACGTTAG
>NC_134876.1:85598673-85603673 GCF_041734735.1 Babylonia areolata
TTTTTTTGTTTTGTTTTTTGCTGTATACTGTGCGTGTACGTTTGTTGTTTTTGTTGTTTTTGCTTGTTGTTTTGTTTGTTTGTTTGTTTGTTTTGTTTGGTCGGTTAATTGGTTGGTTAGTTGGTTTTAATCAAAGTGGATTTGTCTAAATAATTCTGACAGGGAAACATGCACTCTTTTACGAATGGTAAATAACAAACTTCACACGCAGGCAGGCAGGCAGGCACACGCACACACACACACACACACACACACACACACACACACACACACACACACACACACACACTTCGATAGCCATTTCTGAGAAATGTGGAATTACGATCGAAAGCAGTAAACGTGATATCTGAAATGAAACTAAACTAAACTAAACTAAACTAAACATGTCCTCGAATCACTCCTGTCCAGGTCTGGAAGTCAAGTCAGGACAAGTCAAAGAAATTTAATTATCGTACTAAGGGCATTTACCAGACCACGGTTTGAGCTGCCAGCACTTAAAATAAAATACACAACGAAATTTACATCATACAAATAAAGATTCGTGCGCTAAGAAAGACAAACAAACAACATATCAGTTAATTTGTATATATATATATATATATATATATTATTCTTTTCAATCACCAGAATTTATAACCACATGCGACGGGCGCAATAGCCGAGTGGTTAAAGCGTTGGTCTGTCAATCTGAGGGTCCCGGGTTCGAATCACGGTGACGGCGCCTGGTGGGTGAAGGGTGGAGATTTTTACGATCTCCAAGGTCAACATATGTGCAGACCTGCTAGTGCCTGAACCCCCTTCGTGTGTATATGCAAGCAGAAGATCAAATACGCACGTTAAAGATCCTGTAATCCATGTCAGCGTTCGGTGGGTTATGGAAACAAGAACATACCCAGCATGCACACCCCCGAAAACGGAGTATGGCTGCCTACATGGCGGGGTAAAAACGGTAAAAGCCCACTCATGTGCATACGAGTGAACGCAGGAAGAAGAAGAATAACCACATGCATACCGATAACCGGACTAATCACTCATTAAGATCACGCTTACAGACATTAATGTTTACATGTACTGTCGTTAGTAAGAAATCCAAAACCAACAAACAGTGGCAGCTGACTCTGTCATGTCTTCGATGCTCCAAAAACACATCTGAAAACTGTCTTTGTTTTATAACAAACTGGAGATTACGTCGCATGCCATCCCATTCCTATCCCCTCTCCACACCACTTCTTCTTCTTCTTCTTCTTCTTCTTCATTCGCGGGCTGTAACTCCCACGTTCACTCGTATGCACACGAGTGGGCTTTTACGTGTATGACCGTTTTTACCCCGCCATGTAGGCAGCCATACTCCGTTTTCGGGGGTGTGCATGCTGGGTATGTTCTTGTTTCCATAACCCACCGAACGCTGACATGGATTACAGGATCTTTAGCGTGCGTATTTGATCTTCTGCTTGCATATACACATGAAGTGGTTCAGGCACTAGCAGGTCTGCACATAGAAAATTATGTTGACCTGGGAGATCGTAAAAATCTCCAGCCTTCACCCACCAGACGCCGTCACCGTGTTTCGAACCCGGGACCCTCAGATTGACAGTCCGACGCTTTAACCACCCGGCTATTGCGCCCGTCTTTCTCCACAGCCCCGGGAAGTGGAGGTGGATGAAGAGCTTGGTTCCTTTTGAAATATTACAAAATTTGTGTGTGTGTGAGTGTGTGTGTGCGCGCGCGCGCGCCTATATATCTGCGTTCGTTTGTCTCTTTTCTGTTTGTGTTCGTGTGTTCGGATCAAGTCTGGGATTTGCAACTGGGAGACTCGCTAACTCCATTATCGTCAGAATCCTGTTCGAGAGACAAGCATGAGATATATTTGTTTATTGTTGTCATGGGGGGTTTCAGGGCTAACAGCAATCGTGCGTGAGAAGAAGAAGAAGAAGAAGGCGGGTTGGGCGGGAGGCATAGTGGGGATTGACAGTGGGTTCGTCGTGGCTTACAGGCATCAAGGACGTCGTGCGTCCACAGCTGCCGTTTGAATGGAAAACAACAAGGGTGACGCAAGGCGCTGCTGGGGGAAGGCCAGGCAGATTTGGGATACACGGCTGCTCAGTTAATCCCGGATGTGTGTGTGGGTGGGGGGGGGAGAGGGGGGACGGGGGGGGGAGGGGGGGGCAAGTGGGAAGGAGGGGAGAGGAGGGGAGGGATTGGGGGGAGGGGGTTAAACGAAGCACAGAATTACGAATCACGTCTGTTTCATGACGGTGAGGGTAAAAAAGGATTTGCTCCAAGAACAATAAAGGAGAAAATGACAAAAAGTAGAAAGAGCAAGTAAAAAAGAAGAAGAGGAATGAGGAGGAGGAAGAAGAAAAGAAGAAGAAGAAGAGAAGAAGTTTTGGCAAATATTTTGCATATGGTTTGAGTCATGTCCGGTAAATCGTTAATGAACACAGTGAATAATATGGGCCCTAGAATACTACCCTGTGGAACTCCGCTTAAAACCCCAGATTTCTTGGATCTCTCTTCTCCCACTCTCACTAATTGTGACCTTCCTTTAAGAAAACTTCCAATCCAGTGTAGAATATTACCAGTCACTCCATATGCTTTTAGTTTAGTTAGCAGCCTTCATGAGGGACAGAATCAAATGCCTTTCTAAAGTCCAAGTACACTATATCAACTGACTCCCCGATATCTATCAGTTCTGTTAGGTTGTCGATTATTTCTAGTAATTGTGTGACACATGATCTCTTTTTCCTGAATCCATGTTGGCATTTAGCATATAAGTCATCTTCAGTAAAATGAGCAACTACCACATCTCTTATAAAGCTCTTCAAAATCTTACATGCAATACAAGTCAAACTCACTGGCCTGTAATTACCTGGCTCTGTTTTGGAACATCTTTTGAATATAGCTGTGACCTCTGCAGTCTTCCCATCTCCAGGCAAAGTGCCTGTTTCTAATGATTTGTTAAATACATTACACAGTGGACTTGCTATCTCTTCGCTTACTTCTTTCAACACTCATGGTGGAATGAGATCGAGACATTGAGACTTGCTAGGGTTTAACTCTTTTAATTTGTTTTTGACTGCGTGCGTGGTTACCCGTACATCACATACAGATACACTGTCAGACTGGGAACACTCGATTTGGTAAGACAGGAACACTACTTGGGTCCTCACGTGTAAAAACACTAGAAAAAAAATCATTTAGCGTTTCTCCCTTTTCTTTATCATTATCTACCAAACTTCCATCTTTCTTTTTTAATATGCCTATTCCAGTGTTTGTTTTCATCTTTTTTTAACATAATTATTTCCAGAACTTGTTCGGGTTATTCTTACTTTCTTTACCGATTTCCCTTTCACAATTTTTATGGTTTCTATTAATTAGCCTGTTGCTCAAATTCCTTATTTCAATATATCTTAGGTAATCCCGTCCTGTTTTGGTGCACAAGTGTCTTTTGAACATCTTATGTTTCTTTTTGACTGTTTTAAATGCTTTTCCACCCATCCATGTTGGCTTTATATTTTTAACTGAACCTGTTTTTACTTTTGGAATACACTCTTCCATACCTGTTGTTAGTACTTCTTTGAGGTGGTTCCAACTTTTTTTCTACATTCATTTGGTCCATAGTTGTCCAAACATGGTTACTTATAATACTTCTGTTGATATCATATCCTTTGTTTAGATTGAAAGTATATCTTGCCTTTAGTTTTATGTAGTCATCTGTTCATACATACAGTTCAAATGAAAATACATCATGGTCACTTTTTCCAACCGGATCCTGGTGTATAATGTCTGAAATAAGATTATCCTTGTTCACTAATATCCAGTCATCTAAAGTTGGGTTCTGTTCTGGTCTCCTCCTTGTTTGTTTGCTCACTTTCTGCATCAAATATGCATCATTGATTTTTTTCCACAATTTGCTCACCTTTCTCCCATGACCACTTTCCATCCCATCTGACAAAGGGGTAATTAAAATCACCCATAATCAATACTTTATCAAATTTTAACATTGTATCAGATTTTAACAGATCAAACACTTTTTCATCATTAGCTTCAGAACTTTTATTAGGACTTCTATAGATACAGCCTAGTAATACTGTGTTTCCATCACTGGCATTGAATGTGCACCATACACTTTCTTGGAACTCAGATGTGTTTAGTTCTTCCCATTCACGTGCATTTAAGGATTTTTCTATATATAATGCCACCCCTCTACTTATTTTGTTATTTAAGAACATATCGTAGTTTGGAATATGGTATTCTGATTCGTTAAAATTCTTAGTATTATTGGGTTTTATGTCAGTGAGACCAGTTATACTAGGTTTACTTTCATGTACTCTTGTTTAAAAAAAACAACAACAAACAAACAAAAAAACCCATCTTTTTTGTTAAAAAAACCAAAAACTATCCATAGTGGTATATTGTACAGCACATCCATTCACTCCATTCATTGCACTCTCACAAAATCCTTGTCTTACTATTCTTTTTTTTTCCATTTTTGTTTGTATTATTTACATTATGTACATGTCCTTGATTCAGTCACTCTCACCACTGTTTTCTGTACTGGTCATGTCATTGGTCGTTCTTGGTTTTAGGGTCACTATCTTCTATCTTTCCTTGGCGTATTGCCAAGTTTTTTTTTCACCTTCTATGCATTTTTCCATCTCATCCCTCAACATCTTATGGGTCTCGCACTCTTTCATAGTATAGTCCAGGTTCACAAAGACTCTCTTGTCCTTGTCCCTCACATCTTTGTTTGTTATTATATCATCTTTTTTATTATTTATGTATTATTTTACATGCTCCTATCAATTGCACTGCCGCAGTGTTTCACTGACTCTCAGTACTATAGCTTCACAGCTACAGTGTGCTCAAGCCCTTTATGTGGGTGTAATATTTTGTTGTGGTGATTTCAAGATAGTGTTGGATTAATATCAGTTATTGGTTAAAATCATCTGGTATGTATCACAGTCTGTTAATTGTAATTTAGCTATCATGCTCTCTCC
>NC_134876.1:85613673-85646173 GCF_041734735.1 Babylonia areolata
CACTACTGAAATAACAATGACAATATGGACAAGACAGTGTGTGTTCGTGTGTGTGTGTGTGTGTGTGTGTGTGTGTGTGTGTGTGTGTGTGTGTGTGTGTGTGTGTGTGTGTGTGTGTGTGTGTGTGTGTCTGCCACGGTGTGTGTGTGTCTGCCACGTTGTGTGTGTGTGTGTGCGCGCGCGCGCGCGCGCGTGCGTGTGTGTGTGCTTCGTGTATGTGAGCGTATATGCCTGCCCACAAGGATCAAACATCCACAAACATGAAAAAAAACAAACACACACAAAAATAACACCCCCCCCCCCCCCAATCCTACCTCCCCCCTAGCCCCCCCCCCCCTCCACCCCCCCCCCCCACACACACACACACACACACACGCACACACGCCGTCTATTGATCAGATCATCTCGGTCAAACTGGCCAGATCAACAAACAGAATGAGAAGAGTCCAAATCAAATAAGGGGGAAGGAACTGAAAATACCCGAAAGACCGACACTTTGAACCACGGCCCCCTTCCGGAACTGAGCCTATTGCTGCCTCTCCTTTCCTAATTCGTCCAAAATGCAAGTTGCTCATGTGTGTGTGTGTGTGTGTGTGTGTGTGTGTGTGTGTGTGTGTGCGTGAGTGAGTGTGTGTGTGTGTGTGCGCGCGCGCCTGCGTGTGAGAGACAGATAGAGAGAGAGACAGACAGACAGACAGACAGACAGACAGAGAGATGAACAGCAACATCAGCAATTGTTTCTCCAAAACACCGCGATCCCGTCAGTAAACCCGGAGAGACAATAACAACAAAAACAACAACAACAACAACAACCACCCCCAACCAAACAAAACCAGCGCACCACGGCTAATCGCCGAACATCGTTCGTCGGTCCGTTAACGCACACATACACACACAACGGAGTGGCGCTAGCCCCGCGGCGATGGCGGCGGCGGCGGCGGTGGCGGTGGCGTAGCGACGGATGGTGGTGTCGAGTCGGACGGAACCCGAAAGCAAGTAATGAGATCAGCATCAACACAACACACACACACACACACACACACACACACACAGGGAGCAAAAAAGCAGAAATAAAGGGAGGCAAGTCGAGGAGAAGGGCGGGGAGAGGGATTTGGTGGGGGGGGGGGGGGGGGGTCGGCAGAGGATGGGAGCCGTTTGGGGAGCAAGGGAGACAACCCCTAGTTTTGCCCCCACAACATCCCGAGCACGTGCTTTTCCTGACGGTGCCGCGGTTTGGAATGAAAGAAAGAAGGCCCGCCGCGGCAAAATCCGCCCTCTCTCTCTCTCTCTCTCTCTCTCTCTCTCTCCTGTGCATCATGTGTCTAGTCTAGGCTGTAAAAAGAACAAAAACAGAAACAAAGCAATGGCATGCTTTGTTTGTGGTTAGCTGGTGATATGTGAAGAATCCGAGAATCAGTATTGTTTATGGTTGTTTCCTTTTTTTTTTTTAAACGGCACTTCACTGACGCACGCGCGGATGACTGACGGATCTAACTAAACTGACTCAGACTACTAAGTGTCACGGGTCGGTCGGCATCCGAATCCTTAATCCTCCCGGCGACGCCGGAAAAGAGTGAAAATAAAAAAAATAAAGGAGCTCGGACTTCACTGAGAGAAAGGCTAAATCCTCAAGTCGGGTAGCTCAGTTAGAGCTGGGTGACTGATCCAACCGCCTGTGAGCCAATCAAACGTCAGTCAAGCCAGTATAGCTTGATCCACTTTAAAAAGAAAAAAAAAAGAAAAAAAAAGAAAAAAAAAAGGGAAGCCCTGGATGTGGAGGGCTTGTTCATCACCCTGGGGAGGCCGTCTGGGTCTCTCTCTCTCTCTCTCTCTCTCTCTCTCTCTCTCCCCGGAGCTGCTCTCTGTCTCTCTCACTCAGCTGATCACTTGACGGAGGGTCACGGAGCGTAACGGATGTGGCCGACAAAGCGTGAAATGGCCACCCACCCGGACTCGGTGCTGACTGAAGCGGACAGACCCGACACTGGGAAGAGAACAGTGGGGTGTGGGTGGGGGACTGGGAGGGAGGAGGAGGAGGAGGAGGGGGCGGAGGCGGGCTGAGGGGCGTAGGTGTGCAACTCAGCGGAGGGAGGGAGGAGAATGAGGAGGAGGAGGAAGAGTAGGAAGGTAGATCAGTGCACAAATACTTACAAAACCAAGGGGGGGAGTCAGTATCACACCCTGTTGTCGTTCGTCGTCGATCCAGTCCAACTGACGATCATCAGGAAAAAAAACAACAACAACTCAACAAGCTGTCCTCTGTGGCTCTCAGTAGGGGTCGTGGCCCTTTCCCTCCCAAGTGTAATAACAGACAAACCCGCGCCAACACACGCAGAAGAAGAATAACACCACCAGCTCCTAGCCGCCTGTCCCTCTCTATATGTCTCTTTCTCTCTCTCTCCTTTCCCTCTCTCTCTTTCTGTCAGCTGATCACACCACGGCAGCAAAGACAGGCCACAAGCACAGAAGAGGATTGCGGGCAATTGTTCGACTCTGACATACAAGCGCTGACTTGGACACTGGAGCTGAACTCGAGGAGGTGAAGAAGGAGAAGAAGAAGAAGAAGAAGAAGACAGAAGAAAAAGAAAAAGCACTGTAACGTGGTAGTGGTAGTGAGGATGATGATGATGGTGGTGGCGGCGGCGGCGACGGTGGTGGTGGTGGTGGTGGTAGTGGAGGAGGAGGTGGTGGTGGTGGTGGTGGAAGATGATGGTAGCGGCAGTGGCGGTGGTGGTGGTGGTGGTGGTGGTGGGAGGGGTGGTAGGTAGCAGGTCGAGAAGAAGAAGAAGAAGCTGCGAGCGCGGCGGGCCGGAGGTGGCAGTAATTCAATGCCAATAACGGTGTGTAGACTAACTGAAGCTATCATCTCCTCTCAGCCAGTATCAATCAATGGTGACGGGGCGCGCGCCGCCGTCCCAGCCCGTCTCCCCTGCTGCTGGATGCGTCCATTCCGGCACACAGCGAGAACAGAGAGGCCAGAGAGCAAGTCACTCCCTCCCTTCCTCCCTCTTTTTCTCGCTCTCTCCGTCCCTCTCTCTCTCTCTCTCTCTCGCTCTTTCTCTCACTCCAGGCAGCACAGCGCCCGGAGAGCGGGCAGTGTTCAAACAGCGATCACCAGGCACACACACAGCCGCTCTCAACTCCCGGCAATTAGAGATAAGCTTCCACACTGTGTCGGCTCACAGCTGGAGAAGTCTCGCCTCTAGCTTCACTCTTCACCCCGTCTCGCCACCCCCCCTATCTCTCTCTCTCTCTCTCGCCTTCTATCCTCCTCCTCCTCCTCCCTTACCTCACCTACCCGATACAACTACCACACCTACCTCATCTCCTCCCCCCCCCCCCACACACACCCCTCAACACCCCGCAACACACGCATACACACACACACGCCTCCAGACTCAACTCCCCACAGATAGTAATGGCCATGGAACGTCAGCCCTACAGCTATTGTATCCACCCTGAATCAGTGCTTGGGGCCGAGTGGTGGCCATGTATATAACTCTTCACAGAACTGTTCACCTCTCTCTCTCTCTCTCTCTCTCTCTCTCTCTGTGACATTACTGACAAGAGATCGGAATTCAATAATCAGAGTCAGTCTCTACCAGCTCCCCCCCCCCCCACCTTCCCCCCACCCCCACCCCTCCCACCACCACTTCTCCACACGACAAGTTCTACAAGACGGTTAAACTACGAGCTCTATGAGCTCAGCTGGAAGCTAATCTTCATAAATCATCAGTTTGTCCCCATAGCTTCACACCTCCCCCACCCCGCCCCCCATTCGGCCCCCCCCCCCTCCACACACACACACACACACCGAATAGTCTACCTTCTTGCTTGGCCCGACAGTCAACGAAACGGTTGGGAGGGGGTACGAGGGTAGAGGGGTGTATGTGGGGGGGTGGGGGGTGGGGGGTGCAGGGAGAGTGCGACCCTGAAAACTGAGCCCACACCTCAATGCCCTCAATGTTCAACTGAAGCTGTTCAACTCGAGTGAGTGCTCAAAATTAATGTTCCGCCTTACTCAACAATCCTATCGAGTTCCTTCCAACTTCCCCTTCCCTCCCCTCCCTCCCCCTCCTCACTGTCACCCTGTTTCTTTGCTTTTTTTTTTGTTTGTTTATTTGATTGTTTGCTTTTTTTCAGTCGCGCTCAACTCAGGTCTTTTTTTTTTTTCTTTTTTTTTTTTTTACTAACACTACAAAGCAAAGCTGAGCTAGCTCAGTGTTTGTGGTGTCGACAAAAGCGAGGCGTCAGGCCCTACTACTACAATACACTGGTAGTGGCCCCCGCCTGGCCTGCCACAGTGCCTTCAACTTGTTCACACACCACACCACACCACACCACACAACATGCCACAACAACAACAACAACAACAAAAAAAAGGCGCTGATGCGAGCCAACAAGTAAAAAAGGGAAGAGGAGGAGGAGGAACAGGAGGGCAGGAGCTATAAGGGGGGGGGGGAATCACATCAATACCCCTGCCGCTCTGTACAACACTCAGTCGACCAGTCGTCACTCGCTCAGCCACCACACTCACACACACAAACACACACACACACACACACACACACAAGAGACTATCGAGACAGCGAGCACAGACACAAGACAGGCGAAACAGACACAGTGAGGGGTGGGAAGGGGGTGTGGGGGAGGCGGGGAGAAGAGAGAGAGAGGGATCTAGAGAGAACGCGAGTGAGACAGACAAACATTAATTAATTGTTTTGTTTGTTTTTTTTTAAGACAGGAGACGGACACAGAATCAGAGAAACAGACACAGAGCAAGAGAAACAGACAGACACAGTGAGCGACAGACAGACAGACAGACAGACAGACACATTCACAGAGAGAGAGAGATAGAGGGAGAGAGAGAGAGAGAGAATCACCGCAACAAGAAAATAATACATTAACAGATTTATCAATGAGGAAGCGGCTGAGCGTGCGGAATGCGAGACAGCAGCAAGCGACTTGGGCTGGCAACGCTGACAGATCATTTATTGATTAGGCGTCTCCCTGGGCCCACTGCTTGGGAGTGCGAGACACACGGACAGGATCAAGAGGGGACAGACAGACAGACAGACAGACAGACAGAGACAGGGACAGACAGACAGAGACAGGGACAGACAGAGACAGTACAGACAGAGAGACAGACAGGGACAGACAGAGACAGGGACAGACAGAGACAGTACAGACAGAGAGACAGACAGACAGACAGACAGAGACAGGGACAGACAGACAGACAGACAGAGACAGTACAGACAGAGAGACAGACAGGGACAGACAGACAGACTGAGACAGGGACAGACAGAGAGACAGACAGACAGAGACAGTACAGACAGACAGACAGAGACAGGGACAGACAGACAGAGACAGGGACAGACAGAGACAGTACAGACAGAGAGACAGACAGACAGACAGAGACAGAGACAGACAGACAGACAGAGACTGGGACAGACAGAGACAGACAGACTCTTTCTGTCCGTCTCTCTGAGGCTGTTTTTGCCTCTCTCTCTCTCTCTCTCTCTCTGTGTGTCTCTCCCTCTCTTTCTTTCCCTTTCTCTTTGTATATAGCCGTGTTGTTGTCTCTCTCTCAGAGGCTGTTTTTTGTGTGTGTTTTTTCTGTATGGTGTCTCTTTCTTTCTCCCCTTCTCTGTCTCTCTTATCCTGTCTTTCCGTCTAGCAGCTTCCTGGACGATTTTCTTCATCAGGGGCAGGCCGAGTGTTGTCCACCGTCAGTGTCCTTTCTCCGTGTTTACAACCGGTTAGAATAACTGTCTGTCTGTCTGTCTGTCTGTCTGTCTCTAAGCATACTTGTGTGTGTGTGTGTGTGTGTGTGTGTGTGTGTGTGTGTGTGTGTGTGTTACAGAGGAGAGAGTATACACAGAAAAGACAGAGAGACAGATACAGAGAGAAAGACAGATATATGTAGAGACACAGAGAGACAGAGACACACACACACATGCAGTTGGAAATGGACAGAGAGAGACAGGCAGACAGACAAACAGAGACAGAGATAGACAGATGGAGAGAGAGAGAGAGAGAGATTCAGGAAAACGAAAACAAAAGGAGACAAAGTGATGGCGTTCCTGACGTGTCTGTGGCAGTCACCCTTCAACACACACCCCCTCACCACAGTCAATGAGCTGATAACTCACCCACCACCACACGGTACTGCCCGTGACCCTCGTTGATCGATACGATCCCAGATGAAGGACCTACAGGACTTGGCTGCCAAGGTCAGACTCTTCAGTGACAGGTAGGTGTCGGTAAGAGGGAGAGGGTGAGGTGAGGGTGTGGGAGGTGAGGGTGTGGGGGGTGGGGGTGGGGGGGGGGCTGAGTGTCCGGAACACTTGCCCTTCTACCAACAGCTGACTGACCTTCGTCGTCCACTGGAATCACCACCGAAGCTGCCTTTGATCAAAGGTTAGAGGAAATATATCCACAAGTTTTTTGGGTTTTTTTCCCGGCCTCAAGACGGACGGAGCCACTGGTAGCGTTCACAACAATGCGTGGACGTTCACTCCGCCAGTCAGTCAGTCAGTCACACAGAGGGGAGGATGGAAAGAAATGTGGATGTACAGCCAGGTTACATGTTCCATATCCATTTACACACACCATCGTGGCAGTTCGTTAATTCATATCCACCGTGTTCTTGGGCTTAGTGGCACAAGAAGGAGGGCCCAGTCGTATCCTTTCGCCGTTATAACAATCTTCTCCGATGGGAGTCAGGCGCCTATTCACACCTGGATTGGAGTGAGGAAGTTCCGGGTTAAGAGCGTTTCTTACGGCCAGTCCTCTCTTCTCCTCTACACAGACCCCTCGGATGTCCAGTAGGTGTCTGAATGACCCAACCTTTAGCTTCCGTCGTCAGAACTGTGGTATTCTTTGTCAACATTCACCTCTTCAGTATAAGAGCGTTCCGCTTGCAATATTTTGATGATGGTAATTGGGATGAAACGCTGTTAACGTCGTCTCTTTCGCCGTTCGTATGGAGAGAGTTAAAGGACACAGCGTCATGCATCGGAATCGGAGCCCCTAACCCCGATCACTATGGTGCTTTTGAGTTTCAGCCTCATTCAAACCGACGTGTCATTTCAGGTGGACACAGACTGATACTCCACTCGTAGCCTGCTCTTTTTGTTCATATGGTGTGCGTCAAAGACGTTGATGTGTCATGTCTCTATGCCCACATCAAATATAACTTCTTGCCTTGCCTGCAGCGCAATTTCTGTATGCCTGGCTTCTGAACAGCACATAACTGCTGATCAAAACTAATTACCCGGGGTTTATTAACAACAGGATTTCCCGCTGGTTGTGGATGGTGCGAGCTTGCTGTGTCAGCTCGAAAGCCTCTGACGTGATTGGACACACATGAAGAGAGTGAGGGGAGGACGGCAACACCAGCAGTTGCAAAGTACACTGGGCGTTAATTCTTAGTTCAGCTCTGTGCACGTGCAGCATGGAGAAAGCACAAGGGAAGAAAGCCGAGAACGCGGAGCTGCCTACATCCTTTGCATTTAGTTTCGTGGACGATAGTCTCAAAATTCACACTGCACAAAGTTAAGGGCTACCATGTTATCAGGGGTTCTTTGAGAATAAGTATATATATACAGTGAGCACAGTTACTCCTTAAATGTCAACATATGTGGGTATTACAATGGATGTCCAGTGTTTTCTGGGTACAGATGTGCAAACCCGTTTATTTTCGCATGCAAAAGAAGATACAAATTATACCTGAAAATCAGTTTAGTTTTACTGATCCTCTTAAAAAAAACAAAAACAAAAACAGACACCTTTAGAGGGATTTTCTTGGTATATTTGTTAACAACAACAACAACAACAACACACACACACACACACACACACACACACACACACACGTCACCGCGCTACACGCCTCCAAAACAAAAACAAACCACACACACAAGGACAAAATCAAAGCAAAATAACACACACACACACACTCACACACACACACAACAACAACAACAACAACAACAAAAACACCTATCATCAATCAACAACCTAACGACAACAAACAAACAAAAACCTCATAGCAGTCGTAACCAATCGGCCTCCGCTAGCAAGGCTCTGAAAAGAGGAGCAGAAGAGGAGTTTAGCGGGGCCCAGAAGAGGTTACCCTCTGTAGCCGATGTATGCAGGCAAGGAGCAATGGGCCAAGGGAGCGAACTCGCCCCCCCATAGAGGCGGAACACAACCCGCCGGCTCTTTTGTTAAACGCTTCGTATCAGCACAGAAGGGAGGAAAGAAGGGGCGGGTGCTATGGCGATGTTTAGGCGTCAAAAACAAAACAAACAAACAAACAAAAACAAAAAAACCCACAAAAAACCACACACACACACAACCATATGATATGGTTGTGTTGGTTTTCTTTTTGTTTCCTGTATATATAGTTTTCTTCTTTCTTTTTTTCTTTTTTTTTTTTAAAGGTGGATGCACCGACGGAAGGATGGGTTGGGTGGATGATACGATGAAAAGATGAATGAATAGTAAATTTTCTTTATTTTTTTTTTTTTTTTTTTTTAAATTAATATTTTATTTTTAGATTTCATTTTCGAGATTGTCAATTAACGGATGGGTGGACAAAAGGACGGACGGTCAAGCAGGTAGACAGACAGAAACAGATAGATAGATAGATGGGCAGGAAGGCGGGCAGGCAGGCAGGTAGATAGATAGATAGATAGTTTCAGTTTCAGTTTCAGTAGCTCAAGGAGGCGTCACTGCGTTCGGACAAATCCATATACGCTACACCACATCTGCCAAGCAGATGCCTGACCAGCAGCGTAACCCAACGAGCTTAGTCAGGCCTTGAGAGAAAAAAAAGATAAATAAATAAATAAATAAATAATAATTATGATATTTAAAAAAAAGAAAAAAAAAGATAGATAGGCAGGCAGGCAGGCAGGTGGGATGGCAGGCAGACAAACACAGATGCATGTACAGGGAAACAGAAAGACGGACACCTGGGAAGACAGAGACACGCATAAAGACACACAGGGAGGCAGACAGACAGACAGCCAGACAAAACAAATAGATTGACAGACAGACAGACAGACAGACAGACAGATAGATAGATAGATAGATAGATAGATAGATAGATAGACACTCAAACGCATGCACGCAAGCACACATACACACATGCTGACACGCAAGCACACACCCACATTGGGAGACTGACAGAAAGAGAGACAGAAACACACACACACACACACACACACACACACACACACACACACACACACACACACACATGCGCGCGCGCGCGTGCGAGAGAGAGAGAGACAGACAGACAGACTGACTGACAGACAGACAGAGCTCAGCGACAAAGACAGTTTCAGTTTCAGTAGCTCAAGGAGGCGTCACTACGTTCGGACAAATCCATATACGCTACATCACATCTGCCAAGCAGATGCCTGACCAGCAGCGTAACCCAACGCGCTTAGTCAGGCCTTGAGGGGGGAGGGGGGGGAGAAAAAAAAAAGGTGAATAAATAATAGATAAGCTTACACAAATAAATAAATAATAATTATAATGTAAAAAAAAAGAAAAAAAAAGGTAGTAGTAAAAAAAACAAAAAAAACACAATAATAAATAAATAAGATAACAATGATGATAAATAAGCAAATAGATGTAAAACATGAAGACACACATTCACATATACACCCACACATGCATGACAGATATGCACAAAAAAGTTCCCGCGAACCGGATTCGAACCAGTGACCTAAGGATCCCTGTCAGACATTTCCTCTACAGTCCTTCGCTCTACCAACTGAGCTATCACGGGTTACTGTAAAAGTCCGGGTTGAAGAGACAATGACAGAGAGATAGACAGACAAGCATTTCTTTACACTTCAGCTGGATATTACCACGATTCATGTGTCTTAAGTTGTCGATGTATATTCATAACTGAGGCAGATTTTAACGAACGCAAACACATCACAGTGGAGTGGTGGCCTAGAGGTAACGCGTCCGCCTAGAAAGCGAGAGAATCTGAGCGCGCTGGATCGAATCACGGCTCAGCCGCCGATATTTTCTCCCCCTCCATTAGACCTTGAGTGGTGGTCTGGACGCTAGTCATTCGGATGAGACGATAAACCAAGGTCCCGTGTGCAGCATGCACTTAGCGCACGTAAAAGAACCCACTGCAACAAAAGGGTTGTTCCTGGCAAAATTCTGTAGAGAAATCCACTTCGACAGGAAAAACAAAAACTGCACGCAGGAAAAAAATACAAAAAAAAAAAGGGTGGCTCTGTAGTGTAGCGACGCGCTCTCTCCCTGGGGAGAGCAGCCCGAATTTCACACAGAGAAATCTGTTGTGATAAAAAGGAATACAAATACAAAGTACAAATACAAACACACACACACACACACACACACACACACACACACACACACACACACACACACACACACACAAAGGCTGGGCAATCTCAATAATTCTTCACGATGACGCTGAAGCTGGTTGTTGACGCTCCTATGCTGGGCTTGGTGCTGTTCTCGATTGGTTTTCATCTAAAATTAATGAATAACTGTTGTTTCAGTTTCAGAATACTGTTGAACTCTGGTTAACTAATTAGCTGACGTAGGCGTGACTCATGTTAGCACAAACTTCCGCATTGTTTAGCTGCCGTTTGCATGACAGTTTTGAGGTGATTACTTGTCCTGTCAGGAATCACTTTCATAGGATCCTGTGCAAGAAGTAGAAAAGAAAGAAAGAAAGAAAGAAAGAAAGAAAGAAAGGAAGGAAGGAAGAAAGGAAGACAGAAAGAAAGAAAATAAACGAAAAAAAAAAAAGATGCATCTAACCCGTAGATGTATACGTCATGATATCAATTTACAAAATGTTTGCTAATGTCGTTATAATTTGATATTTATGTCAATTATCTCAAACTGTAACGAGATAACCATCCTTTTTTTTTTTTTCTTTTTTTTTGGGGGGGGGGGGGGGGTGAGGGGGGGGGGGGGGGGGGGGGGGGGGTTATAGAAAAGGACAGAAAAACCCCAATACACTCGCAGATGTATGCGTCATTATATGCGTCATTATATCAGTTTACCAAAAACAATTACTAACGTTGTTATACGTTTGGTACCAATCAATTAACTACACACAGAGTCAACCATACTTTGGCACGAATGATCCCGTGAAGTTAATTAATCTCCAGTACATATAATGCTGTACCATACCCCCGGTCAAACCACTCCCTCGACCAACAAACCCTTCATATTCCTCCAGCTTTTTCTCCTCAGTATTTTTGTGTTTGAACGAAAGTTCACAACCCCACCCCCCCTCCCACCCCCCCCCCCCCAAAAAAAACTACAACAAAAAACAACCCAGACATGTATAATAGTTTTTACCGGGTTGATTCAATACCCGTAGTGGTTTTTGTTTTGTTTTTTGTTTGTGTGTGTGGTTTTTTTCTTGTTCAAAAGGCAAATAAAACAGTTAAATCTAATATTTAGGAGATGTTGTTTGTGTTTAGTGAGTGTGTGTGTGTGTGTGTGTGTGTGTGTGTGTGTGTGTAGGTGTGTGTGTGTGTATGTGTGTGTGTGTGTGTGTGTGTGTGTGTAGGTGTGTGTGTGTGTGTGTGTGTGTTCTCAGCCCTGTCTTCCGTCTTTTTCACTTAACTAAATTGTTGTGTATTCACTTATTTATCTTTTTTTTTTTTAATTTACCTATTTATTCATTTATTTATTTTGTGTTTACCTTCTTTTTTTTTTTTTTTTTAAATTCCATTTCATCTTACCATTTTATCTGAACGTTTTATACTTCTTCTCCGTTCGTGGGCTGCAACTCGCACGTTCACTCTTATGTACACGAGTGGGCTTTTACGTGTTTGACCGTTTTTACCCCGCCATGTAGGCAGCCATACTCCGTTTTCTCGGGTGTGCATGCTGGGTATGTTCTTGTTTCCATAACCCACCGAACGCTGACATGGATTATAGGATCTTTAACATGCGCATTTCATCTTCTGCTTGAGTATACACACGAAGGGGGTTAAGGCACTAGCAGGTCTGCATATATGTTGGCCTGGGAGATTAGAAAAATCTCGACCCTTTACCCACCAGGCGCCGTTACCGAGATTCGAACCCTGGACCCTCAGATTGAAAGTCCAACGCTTTAACCACTCGGCTATTGCGCCCGTCAACTTTTTACACGAAACTTGTGAAGGGTCTCAAGGCCCGATCAGCGCGTTGGGGTTACGCGTGAGTCAAACATCTGTTCCTTTTATTAAACAGCAGATGTGTTGTAGCGTATATGGATAAGTCCCCGCCACTCTTTGACACCTCCTTGAAACCGAAACTGAAACTGAAACTAAACTTCCATCTTTTAACTCTTCAGTGTCTGCACAATGATTATACATGTCTGTTTCTCGAGCTTGAGAGAAAGCCACGCGCATTTCAAGCGACAGCAGCCTTTCTCTTGTAAATTATTACCAACTTTTCCCTTCGGTCAAACGCTTTTGTGTCAGGAAATTATTAAAACAAACAAACAAACAAAAAACAAACAAACAAAACAAACAAACAAACAAAAAAACAACAACAAAAAACAAAAAACAAAAAAAACATTCAGAACTAAATGCAGCTTCATTCCAAAATCATTCGAGCTCTTAAACAATTCTAATTAATTATGTGACCTATAAACTGTATGCCAATGTGCGTGCGTGCGTGATGTCACTGACACCTAAATTAATTATACTGTTGAATGACCTGTTATCTTACGTCTGTGTTTAATCAAACTATGACGTAATGCCTGCCGCCTGTGATTATTGCATATGTATAATTGTGGTTATTTGTAATCATGGTTAACTTTATGCTGACACTGAAACATTTTATCATGATTATACAGGCGTAAAACAATGTTTGTGATTTTCATGCATTGTCCGTTTTATACCGTCCGTTAATTTCTCTAACGGGAGAAATATTCTGTACTCCCTGTCTGTCTCTGTTTCGTTTGGCTTTGTCTCTGTGTCTCTGTCTCTGTCTCTCTCTCTCTCTCTGTCTCTGTCTCTCTCTCTCTCAACCTTATATGAAAGACATGATTCTAAAATTAAGATCAACCCATTGTTTTCTTTTTAGTGACATCAACAGTAGTGTCCTTACAAATTATTGTTGTTATCATTCTGCTTAATGTGTGTGTGTGTGTGTGTGTGTGTGTGTGTGTGTGTGTGTGTGTGTGTGTGTGTGTGTGTGTGTGTGTGTGTGTGTGTGTGTGAAGGAAACGAGAAGATTCTCGCCGCAAAATATATGCAGGGTCGGTGACCTTACATTAAAAAGTTCTGAGTTCTTAGTTCTGAGTTCTCTCTCTCTCTCTCTCTCTCTCTCTCTCTCTCAGCCCCACCTTCCCCATCCCCATGCCCCGTAAAACCTAGTCAGTCTGCTTCCAGAAAAGCCCTCGAACCCATCTGCTTCAAATCTCAGACGTTTGCACAGTGTTATCTACGAGACAGTTCTAATATTTGTCAGTCTTTTCCATGGCGCTTTCCACTGCCTTTTTCCATGTGAGACTCTCTCTCTCTCTCTCTCTGCCTCTCTCTCTCTCTCTCTCTCTCTCTCTCTCTCTGTCTCTCTCTCTCCCTCTCAGTCTGTCTGTCTCTCTCTCCTACTTCTCCCCGAACCTTTCTCTGCTCTGCGTGTATGTTCATTCTTAAACGTCTGCTCTGTCTGTCTATCTCCCTATCTGTCTGTCTGTCCCTCTCTCTCTCTCTCTCTCTCTGAAAACCCTCCCCTTTTTACCATTTGTCATTTAATTGTCTGTGGGACTGTCATTTCGGCATATTTTGTTTTATGTTTAAAGCTTTGTCTTGTTAGTTTAAAGCTTGTTCATTAAAAAGAAAAAAAGAAAAAAAGCTTTCTTCGTGATTCTTCTTGTTTCCATCCTTCCTGTCTGTCTACCTTCTGTCTGTCTCTCCCTCGCACCCCCCAACCCCCCCCCCCCCCCCCCCCCCCTAACCTTGGGCTAGAAATCACTCTCGCCTTCCGATTTTGGCTTGTCCTTTCCGTATGTGATTCTTTAGCTGGTGAGTTGTGCGCCAGAGTACTTAGTCCCCCCTTGACACCCCCCAGCCCCCTTCCCCCCCCCCCCCCAACCCCCACCCCCTGAGCACATTCACTGCAGCGGACTATCTGCATACACTTGGGGAGTGTGTGTGTGTGTGTGAGAGAGAGAGAGGGGGGGGGAGCAGGTGGGGGTACTTATGGCTCTGAGATTACCACAATCGACTTTTAAAAGCCTCCCCTCCCCCTTCGCCTCGCTCCCCTTTTTTTTTTTTTGGTTTCAAAAGCAGATTCACTTTTTAGTCTGAATGGTTAGTTGCTGCTTCATCCTTCGTGCAAGCCCCCCACACCCCTCCCCCGCCCCAACATCCCCCCTTCCACCATTTTCTCTCCTCCTCTCTTTCAGATACCCCCTACTCTCTGTTCCACGCCCACCCCCACCCCCCCTCCCATATCCTTCCATATTTCCACAATTCTACACTCTCCTCGTCTTTGACTCTTTTTTTTTCTCTCTTTTTTTTTTGTTTTTTTGTTTCTCTCTCTCTCTGGCTTTCACTGACTGTAAGAGTACTTGAGAATTTCTTTAGTATTCTTTATGTAATTTCTCAACCATCCCCATCCCCCCGAACTCCGCCCTTCCATCATATTTTCATTGAGATTCTTCAGTTTACTTCCGTGCTGCCACCATCCACGCAGTTGGGGGCTGGTGCGGGGAGGGGGTTGACTTAGAGTCTCTCTCTGTGTATCTCTCTGTCTCTCTCTCTCTTTCTCTTACCTGATATGACTAGTAACCCCCATGGCACACAAAACCACTCCCTTTATTTTCATTTCATTTTGTTTTTTGTTTTTTTTGTTGTTGTTTTTTATCGCGCTGGACATCACAAGTGGGTCGTACAATACTTTTTAACCGTCACTGTCTGTGTTTCTTATGAGGCAGAAGATTAATACTTGGATATTCCCTAAACTCTTTACACACACACACACACACACACACACACACACACACACACACACACACATATATATATATATATATATATATATATATATATATATATATATATATAAATACAAGAGAACGCTGACCATTAAGGAGAAGCGTGAGCGAAGGAAGCAGGGCTCAACTTCTGGAGACGTTTTCCCTTGGAACACCTGTGGGAAGTGCTGCACATCCACGAAATCGGCTACTTCTCCAATATGAGGACACACACCGACAGATAAGCCTGCCTACCTTCTCATCCGTCGGTCCGACGGGAGACTCCAACATATATATATATACTGTAAGGGTAAATTACAACAGTTAAGTATTTATAAAGCGCCGAATCTTGTGCAAAGGCAAATCAAAGCGCCAACACGTCAGTCATTCGGATGCATGCACACAACTCAGATTCAGAGGGATGAACTACAGAAACAAATCTTTAAAACAAAATAACAAGTAAGTAGAAAGCTAGAGACCAGGAAGTGGCAGCGGAATGGGGGGGACGGTGTGTGTGTGTGTGTGTGTGTGTGTGTGTGTGTGTGTGTGTGTGTGTGTGTGTGTGTGTGTGTGTGTGTGTGTGATTTTTGGATTCAGTTCTGTCCTGACATCCATGCGCCTCCCCACGGTGTAGTGTCCCCCCCCACCCCCCCTGCCCCCCCCACCGCCCACCTATTACCACATTTCTGCTTGTCGTCTGCCCAACTCTCCGAAATCAGCGGTCGAGTCGAAATGGATTCCCAGACAGCAATGATTATCTGTGCCATCCGTTGTGAGAAGAGGTAAAAAAAAACAAAAAAAAAAGAAAAGAAAAACAAGAGAGGCAAGGCCTTCAAGACTCACTTGTGATAAATTAAGTCCCCTAGCATTAATTACAGAGTAATTTCCCTTTTTTACTATCTGCACCAAAACGTTTGCAAAATAAATAAAACTTCCATGCTTAGCAAAAGAAGTTCCTGTCTGAACAAAAAATGATAATAATGACTGCTCTTGTTGTTGGGTCAGAATCTCAGATCAAAGTGCCAAGTTTAGAGAATACAAAAAACATAAATATAACAGTAAATGCAGGTTTGCATATAATTAGGCTTCTTTTTGTGCTTTTTTTGTGTGTGCCTATCTCAGAGGTGCAATATTGTTTTAAACAAGATGACTGGAAAGAACTGAATTTTTCCTATTTTTATGCCAAATTTGTTGTCAACAGACAAAGTATTTGCAGAGAAAATGTCAATGTTAAAGTTTACCATGGACACACTCACACACACACACACACACACAGACAACCGAACACCAGGGTTAAAACATAGACTCACTTTGTTTACACAAGTGAGTCAAAAAGCGACCCCCGTGGATAACGCAGCATCAGAGCTCAGCCACTCAATACAAACAACATCAACCTTCACCGAACGAACTAAGGAAGACCCAATATAGCCATGAACAACTTGACCTCAAGGGCCGTTTGCCAATTGGTCGTTATAGCCTACTTAGCTCCTGCTATGACATGACCCGCTCAGCTTTACGAAGTGAAACGGTCACAGCTTTGAGGCGCGCGTACGAGGCGAATATTCATTTTCGATGTCGTTTGTTTTTATCTGTGTTTTATCTGGGAGGGGAGGAGAGGGGCGGGGGGTGGGGGGGGGGTGTGGAGGGGACTAGTGACATTGAAATAAAACAGTGGTAGAAAAACTCATATTCCATAAACATAGTTGTGACGAGATAATTAATGTAAAAAATAGATATTAAACACACACACACACACACACACACACACACACACACACAAGACAAAACATCGAAACATAAATCAACGCAACGCAACGCAACACGACACGAGACAACGCAACGCAACAAAGCACAACACAGTGCAACGGAACGTTACGCAATATGCAATGCAACAGCAACAGCGCAACGCAGTGCAACACAAGACGACGCAAGAGAACATAGTACAAATACGGCCCAAGCAAGGGACGGCTGTACCTTCTGCTACACACATCCCCAATCACAATATGGACCGCACACTTACAAAACATCGAGACATGGATGGGGAAATTACCGTTTCTGTGTTTAGATGCCACTGAGGAACTACGTCGCAGCTCTCCGTTTGGCTGTTTTACCTTGTTTTTTCAACAAGGACCTTTCTCTCTCTCTCCCCCCCTCCCTCTCTCTCTCTCTCTCCCTCTGTGGTCTCGTCGTCTCCTGCCAGACTTCAGTTTAACATCGAGTATCAAAACGTCGGCAAGTGTTTTTGCAAATTCATTGTACTTGTATTTGACGGGAGGGAGAATTGTCATCCTTAAAATGGGCTAATCTGAAGAACTGTTAGCATAGTATATGAAAGGGAGAGGGGGGGGGGGGGGGACGAGAAAAAAAATAGAAAGATTTTTTTTTTAAGGAAAAGAAAAGAGAAGTGTGAAAGAGTGAAAGAAATAAAGAGAAAGAACAAAAGAGTATAAAAAAGTAGGAAAAAGAAAACCAAATTAAACAACAACAACAACAACAACAACAACAGCTGTCACAAGAATGTTAAGAAGTTAGTTTTTGGATTCGTGTCTCTTATATACAAAAACGGACAGCTGGAGTGATATCAAAAGAATAATCATAAACGCTGACCTAAATCCAGGTATCGTTCTCATTCTGGAATGTACAAAGACAACCGCGAAATCCTCGTGCCTTTTCTGCTTTGCACGTGCGTTTTGCGATTTGAACACACGACAGGAGGTTTTCAGCACGTTACGTTCGTCTGAGAGAACATAGTGTGCCTACGTCAGATGAAACGTTCTAACTGCCGGAAAGAGAGCGAGTTGCCATGTTGAGCACACATGGATGAAGGGAAAGGATGGACATAAGATATTTAGTTTCTCATTTTTATTCGTGTACAGAGAGTGGTGGATTACAAGCCTTTGTTTATCATTGAATGTTTTGTCTCTTCCTGACCTATTTAGCAGTTAAAAATACTTGATCTTCTGGATTTATTCAATACAGAGTTTTTCAAGAAATACACGTTGACTATAACAGTAAAGTCATTGGAGAAGCCAACAGTCATAAAAGAAAATATATCAGACGATGGTCAGACACAATAAATTGAACTTGGTGTGATGTCGATTTCAACTGTATGCAAAACATCTTCTTAATTATACCATTTATCTATAACCAAATTACCGTATGCGCTCAAGATTTTATTCGCACCCACGTTAAATTAGTATCATAATTTCCCTCAACTGTATGGGGATCCTAGTGTGATCATACATATTCTAAAACAATCTTCAGAGGCGGCCACTAAAAGGGTTCTTCAAATCTAAGCCTTTATGCTTGCTTAGCACTGGACATTTTGCCTTTAAAACCTCTTCGGAAATATGACAAACAACATTTGCATGATCAGAATATTACAAAAACGAGACTCAGTCTCTAAGTCTGACTCAAAAAGCACATGTTTATATCCCCGTGATGAACTTTGAGATAGTCTTGCTCCAGCCTTGAACTGCCTGCAGCGGGAATAATTATAACAAATGACGTCCTGACGGCTATTTGCGGAAAGCGCTAACTGGGCTGATCGTACAGGTGTGGATGACTGTCTCTGATATTTTCATTGCGAATATCTAATGACAGGGCAAACAAATACAGAGAAGTGAAATTAGTTTGATTATAATCTCTCTCTCTCTCTCTCTCTCTCTCTCTCTCTCTCTCTCTCTCTCTCTCTCTCTCTCTTCTTTCCTCTCATATCCTCTCTCTCTCTCTTGCACGCGTGCACACACACACACACACACACACACACACACACACACACACACACACACGCCCCACCCCACCCTCCCTCCAGCCCTTTCCCACACAGGTGTTCTTTGTGTTGCTATTGTTGCTTTTTTAGTTTCCATATTGCTCAACTTCTCTCATTCTGTTGCTCGCAAACACCTGTGCATGTATTTTTGTGTGTATTTGACACAATTCAGAAACAGAATTTTTCACCAAGACATTTTTTGTGCATTTGTCGTGATGCTTTATGTATGTTTTTTTATTCTTTCTTCCTCTCCCTTTCGAGGGTAGGATGTAAACAAGCCATAGTTTGTTTATTCTTTCACTTCCCAAATGGAAAAACATGATTTCGTTTGTTCGTTCGTTCGTTAGAGAGAGAGAGAGAGAGAGAGAGAGAGAGAGAAACACTTCAGTCTATCGTGAGGATTCATAACAAATTTTTTGAACGTTCTCTCGTTCCTTCCCCAAGGAACTGAATTATTCTCAAGTTACCATGGTCACGAAAACTCAGTCTGACGCAGCAATTATGATGTAAGCAGGCTATGACGTTCATGCTGTGATGCAAAATCAGCGCTGCCAGGCTTCGAGGAGACCACGACTGCACACATCACAGAGCTGTGCGCTTTTTTTTTTTTTTTTTCTCCCCTGCCCCACCATCTGAACCGTTTTCTTTGGCATTACTCCCACGCCGCTCATTTAGATCCCCCCATTCACGACCACACCCGGGTTCGTCCGTCACAGTTCCAGCGTCGGCAATCCGCAGGGAACCATCGATATTAGGTCGCCACACACCAGAGGAGACTCTGCGCTGCTGCTGAGTCACTTCTGTGGTGTTCAGTGGTACCTTTTCTGATTTAACGTGCTTAGGACACCACCTACTAAGGCTCTGCCCACTTTCTGTTCCCAAAGAATCACGATTGGCTATATCTTTTTTTCTGCTATCAAATAGTAAACCATAAAAACCTATCTAAATAAATAACTAGATCAGACATGGCTGCAAAATAAATAAATGGATAGGAAAAGAAAGGGAGGACAAAAAAAAGAAGAAAAAAAAAGAAGAGGAGTAATGAGTAACGGATACAATCATAAACAAATAAATCGATGAATAAACGAACAACTACTACTGCAACGACTACAACAACTATTGATACTAATACTAGTTATGACAAATAGATGTACACGTAATTAAGGGGAGATAAGAGTGGGGAATAAGTTACATTTCAAAATGAGAGGGATCAAAGAAAGGTAGGGCCAACTGACGGACAGGATGAAAAGAAAAGGGGTGGAATTTACATCCATGAAAATAATTATAATAGAAAAAGAAATAGCTATCTAAAAAAAAAATTAAAAAAAATTAAACATAAAAAAGCACACCCACTACCATTACTAGTACCAACGCCACCTCTGCACGCATTACCAGTAGTAGTTTCAGCCATGGTCATCATCGTTAGAGTAATCGTCGTACAAGTTGTTGCTTTAGTTGTTGTGGTAGTGGCTGTAGAAGTGGTGGTGGCAGTAGTTGTACTACTACTACTATTACTGCTACTTTTACTACTGCTACTACTACTACTACTAATACACACACACACACACACACACAGAGCGAGAGAGAGAGAGGGAGAGATGAAAGGAGGGAGGGACACAGGAGACCATGACAGAAAGCAGACACCTCTCCCACCCTTTCTCTTTCTCCTTCTCTCTCTCTCTCTCCCCTCTGTCTCTCCTCTCTCTCTTGCCTCCCATGTACATCCTCTCACCATCTTTTCCCACCCCTCTCATCCAGGCACACAAATCTCCCCCCAGACCGCCCGGTCTGTTTTTAACCAGCAGCAACGAAACAGCCCACTTTTCAGCACCGATGCAAAAATGCCTTCCTCCAAGAGAATAATAGCGCAGGGGGCGATAAGCCGATACAGGCGAGCAGACGAGCCAGTGAGAGCGACGCCACGGATCGATACAGAGAGAGCGGTGAAATGGCGTAATTTGCCCGGAATGGTCCTCTGGCCGTAATGCCCAGCTAACCAGTAGACAGAGGGAAAGGGTTTCAGACTCGCTAAGGAGATTGGACGAGAGAAAGTGTCCTTGCGGAGTTTTAACCTTCCCCCTCTCTTGGAAAAAAAAATCTATACATCGTCTGATCTTTTGTCTCACGCACCTCCCTCTCTTTCTCTATTTCTCTCTCTCGCTCATCGACAGAGACACCACAATCTCTCTAATGAGTATCCCACAGCAAGGAGTTTATCTGACACAACTGCAGCTCAATGGTGTCCGGGGTTAGGGTGGGGTTGGCATAGGGTGGAGCAGAGATAGTTCGGGGTAAGGTAAAAGGGTGTAGAAATGGAGTCAGTAAAGGATCAAGAGGATAATAAGATGTGGATTCCCTCACAGGCAGACATATGAAAATGATGAGCCCTTTTCGATGGTTTATTCACCAAAGTTGCTACAGGAAGACAGTGCCTGTGTAAGCAATTTAAATGCAACAGTTTGAATTTGAGATTGAGGCAGGTGAGTTTATCTTGCTCGCAGCAACAGGTATGTGATGGACCGTGCACGGTTAGTACGTGCATCATTTTGACATTGTATTTCTGGCCTTCGTTTGTTTTGTGTCTTCCAGGCACTGTCTTCCTGTAGCACCTTGGTGAAAAAACCATTGAAAGGGCTCACCACTTCCACAACCATGTTTTCCGCCCGTGAGGGAATCCACTAATCCTATTCTCATTTTAACCCTTTACTTCATTTCTGGTAACGTGTGTGATGTGTGTGTGTGTGTTGGAGCTCATGTACGTTTATATGTATTTCACTGTGCTTTCATATCTGTGAAACTGCATGTTCGGTGCATATCTGTTATGCATGTGTGGGTTTATATGTGAATGTGTGTCTTCATGTTTTACCCTTTTTTTTCTTTTTTTTACATTATAGTTATTATTTATTATTTATTTATTTGTGTAAGCTTATCTATCATTTATTCACCTTTTTTTTCTTTTTCTTTTTCTCAAGGCCTGACTAAGCGCGTTGGGTTACGCTGCTGGTCAGGCATCTGCTTGGCAGATGTGGTGTAGTGTATATGGATTTGTCCGAACGCAGTGACGCCTCCTTGAGCTACTGAAACTGAAACTGAAACTGATACACCCTTTTACCATACTCTACCTGACCTTACTCCATCCCTACCCAAACTCTGGGCACAGTCCATCACAAACAATCCGCTGCGAGCGGGATAATTATACTCACCCTGCTTGTGTCATCTCAAATTCAAACTGTTCCATTCAAATTGTTACACAGTGAAAGGACCATTACAGGCAAAGCTGGTGATTTCACCTCCATCACTTCTGTCTGTAGGTCTGTATTCAGTCTGTCTTTTTGTCTGCCCTCCTGTCTGTCTCTCTGTCTCTCGTTCTCTGTATCCTGTCCTTCACTGTGTTAGGTCTGTTGGGGTGATGGGGTGCTCAGCGTAGTGTTGACTGAAAAGACGGATGTAACCGTATGATGGAATGATGGCGTAGAGGTAGCGCGTCCGCCTAGGAAGCGAGAGATTCTGAGCGCGCTGGTTCGAACCACAGCTCAGTCGCTGGTATTTTCTCCCCCTCCACTAGACCTTGAGTGGTGGTCTGGACGCTAATCATTCGGATGAGACAAGAAACCGAGGTCTCGTGTGCAGCATTTACTTAACGCACGTAAAAGAACCCACGGCAACAAAATGGTTGTCCCTGACAAAATTATGTAGAAAAATCCACTTCGATAGGAAAAACAAATAAAAAAACCGCACGCAGGAGAAAAAAAAACAAAACACGAAAAAGTGGGTGGCGCTCTCAGTGTAGCGACACGCTCTCCCTGGGGAGAGCAGCCCGAATTTCACGCAGAGAAATCTGTTGTGACAAAAAAGATAAATACAATACAATCTTTCACTCATCTATAACATTTGCCTACCTCATGCTCCTTTCACATTCCTGAAAAACGAAAGTACTCAAATCTGCAAGGGTAAATGCTATGAAAATATGACAAATTTGATATGTTCATCAGTATTGACAGAATCGTGCCTTCTCTTGGTTTATTTGTGTGTTGTTGTTTGTTTGTTTTTTTGTTTGTTTGTTTTTCTAACAGCTCTCTGATCTGAATGTCATGTTGCTTTATGTTTTGATTGTCAAAGAATTGCTGTCAGGGGGGGTCAGGAGGGTGCTGTGCAGTTATCATTTCTTTGTTTTTTCCATTGTTTCTCCTCCTAGACTGTTTTATCATGTATCTGTTTGTTTAAGGTAAAATTGAATGTAAGCAAGCATCATTGCTTCTCCATTAATGCGTTAATGAAGACTTTCTCTGTCTCTGTCTGCCTCTCTCTCTCTGTCTGCCTCTCTCTCTGTTTCTGTCTGTCTGTCTGTCTGTCTCTCTCTCTCTCTCTCTGTCTCCCTCTCGCCCGTTCGCTCGCTCGCTCTCTGACTGCCTGCTTGTCTTTCCATCTGTTTCCCCTTCTCCACCTCCAATCGTTTCTCTGTATGTGCGGTATGGTTGCTAATAATTATGTTTTTTTTCCCTTCAAATTGCTTTATTATTAGATAATCAACGGAGAGAACGTTATCATGGTCGTTGAACAGGTCAAATATTCATCTCTGATTACCAATTCATTTCATTTTAGTCCTTTTCTGTTCCTACGGGAATTAGGAAAGAGAGCTAGAGAGAGACAGGTTTGGAGATATTATAGAAGAGCTAAAGATACAGCAATAACAGTTTATTTGGGTAACGTTCACAATATCATGTAAGCCTTAAGTGTGCTTTGTCCAGGACCCTCTCCAAAATGCAATGCAAATTTAGAGACGAGAGAGAAAGACACACACACACACACACACACACACACACACACACACACACACACACACACACACACACACACACACACACACACAGGCATGAGGCAAAAGGAGAGGAAGCAGACAGAGAGGAGGGTAGAGGGGCAGAAAGAGAGAGAGAGAGGGAGAGAGAGGAGAGAGAGAGAGAGAGAGAGAGAGAGAGAGAGAAAGAGAGAAGTCTGAAGTCTGAACTCTGAAGTTTGATGTCTGAAGTCCGAATGGTTTATTGTTTAGGCCTTTCTGTCCGTGACAAAAGGGGTAAGGGGGTGGGGTGGGGGTGAGGGGGGCTTCCGTTTTAACACCCATTATAAAGAACAACGTCAAAATATGAAAAGCATTCAAAGGTTGGGAAAGACAGGAGAGAAGAGAGAGAGAGAGGGGGGGGGGGGGAGGGAAGGGAAGGAGGGAGAGTGGAGAGAGATAGAGAGGGAGGGAGGGAGAGTGGAGAGAGATAGAAACAGGGGCAGAGAGAGAGAAGAAGAAAAAGACAGATGTACAGATGGGAGTGTAACCAGGCGTCATTAACTTAAGATAATCTTGTTTCTGTGGGCGAAAGCTTTGAACAGGTACAGAGAAAGTGAAATGCATGTCTTCACATCTGCAAACAACAGTGACAATTTAAATGCATCGGGGCGCACATGATACTTCTTCGGTATATACTGTTCTCGAAGAGTTTTATATATACTGGGCAGATCAAAACAAAATGAAGTTCAGTTTCTTGTATATCTTTACAGAATAAGCAACACATATTTTCACACTTTCTGGAATATCTCAATCTATGTTGTTTAAATGAGGATACACCAAGTCTGACTCTTGTGAGAACTTTTCGTAAAACAGGTTTCTTGATTATGTTTAGATATTGCCGGGGGGCTATGCATTTGTCTGAATGCAGA
Source organism: Babylonia areolata (assembly GCF_041734735.1). NCBI lineage: Eukaryota > Metazoa > Mollusca > Gastropoda > Neogastropoda > Buccinidae > Babylonia > Babylonia areolata. Next base: position 85,638,144 of record NC_134876.1, read on the forward strand.
ATATAAGGTAAATCTATTATGTGATGTTAAATTGCTTTCCAGATCTTGCAAATGGCAGTCAAATAATCTCTGTTTAAAAGCACACACGAAACCATTTACATTTTCAACACCCTGGTTTTCCTACACATAGCCAAATCAATATCCAAATAAAGTAAAACAAATTCGTGATACCCAATAGTATTTATCCCCACAATGGAGACCATACAACATTATATATGCTTTAAATGGGATTCGACTTTTATGCATCCAAGTTACTTTTAACCAGTATATAATACAATTAGTGTAGGTCTGGAAATATAAAGGATATCTACCCGTTTCGCAGTCAATTGAAGTGCTTGGTGTTTCTATACTAATATTTAGCAAACGTTTGATTGCGAATAAGTGTGCCCAGACAGAGAGAGAGAGAGAGAGAGAGAGAGAGAGAGAGAGAGAGAGAGAGAGAGAGAGATACTGACAGGCAGGACAAATAGACAAATAGCAGAGAAAGACAAAAACACACAACTCATATTCCTTTTTTTCTTGTCTCCATATCCTCTGTCCATCCTGTAACACACACACACACACACACACACACACACACACACACACACACACACACACACACACACACACACCACACCACACACACACACACACACACACACACACACACACACACACACACACACATACGCACGTACATGCACGCACTCCCTGCCCTCTACCTCACTCTCATCAACTTCTTCAGCCAAACGGACGAATCTGAAATGGAGATTGAACAAACATTAGCCAGCCTCACCAAATATCGTTTACAAAATCAACGTTTTTTTTTCTTCCCTATCCATATTGTATGTGCGTATTGATCAGTTAGTGCTGTGGATAAAAAGATCGATGTTCATGGCTAGCGCAACGACCTCCACACATCCGAACGTTACCCACCCCAGCATTCATGTGCATACTTGAAGCTGATTTACCTTTGAAAGAGACCCAGATCGAGATTTTTAAAACATGCATGGGCTGCTTACAGGAATGCTCCCAAATAAAAGACTGCTGAACCATAAGCATGGCAGCTGTCAACCCAACAGTTACATTGATTTTTCTTGTAGTGATTGTGGTCAGAATGTAATTCCTGCAAACGCAAGCCCAGGAACACAGATGTCTTAGTTATAACCATAAATATGTATCTTAACAATGACTGCAGTCACCGTACCCGTATTTTATCATCACGGGAGCGATCTGCAGGTCAATTGTGGCGAAGACTGTGGTGTGTTGTCTTGGTCCACTTTAGCGAATGCTTTCAATTTTTACCCTGTCTTCTACAAAGACGTTCCGTTGTGACAGCGCTGGTGGTCAAACATGATGAATAATTCATGCAATTTGTCAGTCAGTCATTTTGTGAGTTCCTTCTCTCTCTCTCTCTCTCTCTCTCTCTCTCTCTCTCTCTCTCTCTCTGTGTGTGTGTGTGTGTGTGGGTGTGTGTGTGTGTGTGTGTGTGTCTGTCCGTCTGTCTGTCTGTCTGTCTGTCTGTCTCTCTCTTCTTCTTCTTCTTCTTCTCCTTCTTCTCTTCTCTCTCTCTCTCTCTGTCTCTCTCTAAAAGCATACCGCCTGCTTGTATCACATGCTCCAAATCATTCATCCTTAAATCAACATGAATAAAATGCGAACAAGCCATTTGGTGCGCAAGGAGATGCGCATGAACAACGAGGCATACTCACTTATCATATGTTCAGATTCTGGACAACCAAACCGGAAACATTTCTGCACTGGAGATAAAACAAAGCGTGGATGAAATCAGACAAGGAATCAAACTGTTCAAAGCACCAGTCCCACAGAATGGTCTTGATGAGACAGAGTAGAGGGAGAGTGATCGACAAAGAGTGTGCTTGACTGGAAAGGGGAGTCGGGTGGAGTGGGTGTGTGTGGGGGGGGGGGTCATACAGGGAAGGGGGTAAAGGTGATGAAGAAGAAGGTGACAGACTCACACAGCAGGGTCACCTTCTACCAACTCTCGCGGTGCCCAACAAATCACTGCCAGCCAGTGTCTGGCATTCAGTTTGTGAGAGAGAGACAGAGACAGAGTCAGAAAGAATGAGAGTCAGAGAAATACAGAGACAGACAGACAGACAGACAGACAGAGAGAGAGAGACAGAGAGAAGCAGAAACAGACAGTGAGACATGAGTCAGAGGAAGCTAGAGACAGAGAGAGACAAGGAGACAGAAAGAAAAACAGACAGAGATGGAAGGAGACAGAAACGGAGGCGTGTGAATTTTGACCCTGCAACTGTTACAAACACGAAGTTTTCTCGGTCGTACTGTACACCAAAGGAAACCAAAATACAGGACTTCATGGCTCAACGACATTGCCAGGACTGGAAGGGTTTGAGAGAGAGATAGGGGTGGGGGGAGTGGGGGGGGGGGGTAGAAGGAAGGAAGGAAAGAAAGAAAGAAACAGAACGAGATTTGGAACAAGCTGCCCTGTGAATGCATTAAAAAAAATCAGTTGAAAAACTGTTACATTTTCTCTTCAACGATTCAGTCACTGTCACAAGTTTTCGAATATGACAACAGGAAAAAATGACTTTGCTACAGACAATAGAAACAAAATATTTTCGCTTGATGTAATAACTGTACAGGCTGATACTCCTTTGATTCCTTGAACAAAAAACACGTTTACTGATAGGATATTCTGGAGTGAAGGCATGAACTGTCCAGTAAACAGAACACCATCGGGCGGTGTATCAAATCTCAGCGAACACCAGTCTTAACTAAGAGAATGGTCATGATAAAGCAGACAATGGGAGGAGGGAAGGGACAACGGGAAGGATTTTTTTTCGGGGGTGGGTGGGGGGGTGGAGTGACTCAGTCAGGGTAGGGTGACAGGCAAAAAAAAAGGGGGGAGGAGGGGAGGGGAGGGGTGGGGGTGGCAGACAAATGGGAGGTAACAGATTCCAACACGACAACAAGGCCACCCACACGGAACCTCTCTCCCAGCGCACCACAAATCACCCCCATCCACTTTTTCAGCGATTTTTTTTTGTTTTTGCTCACTGTCTGCAGTGTCTGCCCTTTCTGAACCTACGCCCGACAAAATGCTGTGGATTCGCAGTTAGCTCTGTTAGCAGCAGCCTGGGCATTAACTGGAAAAAAAAAGGCGTCTCGTCTGGACTTAATCCCCCACATCTGAACAGACAATTGGTCGTTGTTTATGTTTTATCTTATTTTATTTTATATTTTATTTTATTCTATTCCATTTTCAAGGGATATGCCGAAGTGTGTGTTGTCACGGCGTAAAAGCTGCAAACTGGTTCTGAGGGCATCGTTTTTCATCATTTCAATTGTCGTCGTCATCATCGGAAGCTGTTGTTTGGAATGACTAAATAGTGGAAAGGAAAAATGTTGTGACCAGAACAAGAAGGATATGTCATCATGTATAAAATAATGATGATGATGATGACGATGATAACGTATGGGAGGGAGAGAGAGAGAGAGAGGAAAAAGAAAAAAAAGAGATATAATAAACGAATGCAGAGATGGTCTGCACACACACACACACACACACACACACACACACACACACACACACACACACACACACACACACACACCCCTTCTGCCACCTCTCTTCCATCCCACCACCCTTAACCCCTTTCGTCCAAAACAGAACCCCAGACCTTTCAGTCTTCCGTTGTTACTTTTTTTTTTTTTCTTTTTTTTTATCAATATATATTTTCCTTTGTCGTCTTAACCAGCAGAAGCGAAACACAACCCCCTTTACCGCAGTGCGGCAAAAATGCCTTCCTCCAAGAGAATAATAGCGCAGGGGGCGATAAGCCGATACAGGCGAGCAGACGAGCCAGTGAGAGCGACGCCACGGATCGATACAGAGAGAGCGGTGAAATGGCGTAATTTGCCCGGAATGGTCCTCTGGCCGTAATGCCCAGCTAACCAGTAGACAGAGGGAAAGGGTTTCAGACTCGCCAAGGAGACAGGACGAGAGAAGGTATCCCCCTGCTGAGTTTTAGCCCCCCCCCCCCCCCCCCCCCCCCCCCCCCGCCCCTCCCAACACCCCTTCCTGAAAAAACAAAAACAAAACAAACAAAAAAAACCACCCCAAAATATCTGACTGAGTTGTTGGGTTTTTGTTTGTTTGTTTGTTGGTTTTTCTGTTGCTTTTTTGGGGGCTATCCTTCTTCATGCCACCCTACTCTTTCTTCTCTTGATGTTATGTTTCGAAAGTCAGAAAGTTTTGTGTGGAGTAACTTTCTTTGTTTTTTTGTTTTGTTTTTGTTTTTCTTCTTCTTTTTTTCTTTTCTTTTCTTCTTTTTTTCATATTTCTTGATTATTTCTGTCTGTCTGTCTGTCTTTCTTCTACTTTTTCTGTCTTCCCCTTCCTCTACTTCCCACCAGCAACCGTTGTTGTTGTTTTCTCTCTCTCTCTCTCTCTCTCTCTCTCTCTCTCTGTGTGTGTGTGTGTGTGTGTGTGTGTGTGTGTGTGTGTGCATGCATGTGTGTATGTGTGTGTGCATATATATATATATATATATATATATATATATATATGTGTGTGTGTGTGTGTGTGTGTGTGTGTGTGTGTGTGTGTGTGTGTGTGTGTGCATGGGCAAGTCATGATTTTCGATCCATGAGTGTATATCGTGTGTGCAGTTATCAGTAGCTGTCAGGAAAAAACAACAACTTATTTATGAAATTAGTATCTACGGATTTCTTATAACACATACTCATACATGTTTATGAAAATGACACATACTCATACATATTTATGAAAATGTCAATTTGTTGTCCATGAATAATTGTCATAGAAGTGAAAGCACTGTCTTTGTGTAATTTGACCCGAACTGTTCTTTTGCCGTCATACTCAGTAGAAAGATAGAAAGGGGGGCGAAGGGTGGGGGGGGGGGGGTGTGTGGCGGGGGGGGGGGGGGGGGGGGGAGGAAGGGGGGTATTGTAGACCCGCCATGGAGACTGGGTAGAAATAAAAGTGCCCTTCTGGAGTTCAAGCCACACCCACCCCTCTTCACAAGAATATGAGTGGATTGTGTTGTCTTCCCACGAGCTCTTTTTTTGTGGCTGTCACATCGCTTGTCGTGTTGATTGTCAGAGCGTTGGTGTCAGCGGGTTGCTGCGCCGCTGGTATTCCTTTCTTTGTTTATTTCTCGTCGTTTTTTTAATTTAATTTGATTTGATTTGATTTGATTTGGATATCTCTATAGCGCCCATCCTCGGTCGGAGACCAAGCTCTAAGCGGTTTACAAACTCGGGGGTCATTTGCACAACAGGCTGCCTACCTGGATAAAGCCGACTGACGGCTGCCATTGGGCGCTCATCATTCGTTTCCTGTGTCATTCAATCAGATTTCAGGCACGCTCACATACACACTCAGACAGACATGTAACATTTCCGTCTGTCAGTGAACTAATTGATGAAAACTCTCTCTCTTCTCTCTCTCTCTTTCTTTCTTTCTCATGTTTTCTTTCATTCCGTCACTGTATTTATTACACCCCCCCCCCCCCCCCCCCCCCCCCACACACACACACTCTCTCTCTCTTTGCGTTACCTCTCTCTCTTTCCCTGTCTCAATGTACACAAATGCATCCAGGAATATACATGTAGAATCAAAATAGAATTAAACTGAAAAACGTGGGCAAATCTAAATGGGCGGATGTTATTACATATAACACTGTCATATGTTTCCTTTCAATTTGTGTTATTCTACAATAATCAAGAGGAAAGACGCTGTCACTGAACAGGTCCAGTGCGACTCTATGAACATACGTTAATACCTACTGGTTCACTATGCTCGCTTTAAGCTCCTGTAGGAATGCTAAAAGTGCAGGAGGTACAGAAAAGATCAAATGCAAGTCTATCACTTTCATTGATACTTACTCTTTGAATTTGGTAGTTTTCTGTTCTTACAGGAATGAAGAAAAAGGGCGAAAGGTGCAGAAATATTACAGAAGAGTTAAAGATCCAGGTATATATCAGTTTAGATGGGCAACTTCCACATTTTGTGAGGCTTCAGCGTTCACATCCGGTAACCCGCTCCACAGATTAAGAGACAAAGAGAAAGAGAGACACACAGACATGTAATAGAGAGACAAACACACAGAGACTGAGGGAGAGAGAGAGAGTGGATATGCAGACAGGCTTGAGAGAAAGGCAGAAAGGCAGCCAAGTCTTATTCTCCGCATGTCACCCCAACTTCCCTCCGTCCCCCACCCACCCACCCCCCAACCACCCCGCTACTCACACACATCCTCATTCAAGCGGCTGTCATACCGTTCAGCTTCCTCAGCCTAAAAAAAAAAAATCCAAAATGTAGACAAGACGACCATTATCCAGCGCTATTCGATATCGATTATAAAATCAACCATTTTTGTCTCTCTCATACATACTGTATATGCCTATCGATCAGCCAGTGCTAGACAAAGAAAGATCGATGATCATGGCTTACACAATCTTCCCTACCCTCTTTCTTACATCCCATTGGGTGTGTATGCATGTGAGTGGATGTGTTGTTGCGCAGCTGGAAACAAATGTCAGCTTATTTTACTTATATTTCAGGGTCAATGACATAGGGTTTTTCTTTCCTGGTCAATGGTAAATATTTTACTCAACATGTCGTGATGCATACTCTAATGAATGTTCATGGTCTAAAAGTGAGTGTGCTTTGTATGTTCAACATTATATGTACTTGAGCTAGAACACCCAAAAAATGTTAATTTACGGAATAAAGAGTTGCACATTATCTTGTCTTATCTTTCCCCATACCCAACAACATTTCAGTGCTCGCTTGAAGTGGGTTTATCTTCGAAATGGACTCGTAACCAGCTTTTTGAATTACGCATGGCCGCTTACAGGAATTTTTCATGCGAATAGACTGGTGAAACAACCGTGAGTCTGTCAAGCCAGCTCTGCTTTCTTGTCTTTTTATTTATTTGTTTGTTTGTTTACTTATTCATCTATTTATTGTTCTGTTCATCTTATTTTGTAGGTTGTTTTCAGTAAAACTACGAGAATAGAAGTCCCCTGGACACTACGGAACACAAATGTCTTTCAACTGATCTGATCATGATATGATCATGATACTCTGTAAGACTGCCTGGGCAATGACTGCTGTGGCTGCACAGGAAATTATCGTGTCGGTGAGCGAAATGAACTACGATTGACATGACTGAGATCTACAGATGCCCATGTCGAAAAGACAGTGTGATGGTGTATTGCTTTATGTCTGTTTCAACGAACGCCTCTCGGTTTTTATCTCATTTCCTATGCGGACGTCCTGTTGTGAGTGGGATGATGTTGGTCTAACGTTAATAAACCATTAACTAATAAAGTAATTCATTCTTTCCCTCTCTCTCTCTCTCTCTCTCTCTCTCTCTCTCTCTCTCTCTCTCTCCATCTGTCTATCTGCCTTCTGTCTGCTTGTCTGTGTGTTTGTTTCTGTCTCTGACTCTCTCTCTCTCTCTCTCTGTTCCACCCCCACCCCTTTCTGTTCCATATCATCTATCTTGCATCATTTTGTTCTGATTTGTACCTACTATGTCACCAGAGCTTTTCAGCTAATGACATTAAACATTTCAGCGTTCGGTGTTCAGTTCTCTCTGTCTCTGTCTCTCTCCCCTCCCCCTTCTCTCTCTCTCGCTTTCTTTGCTTCAGCACATCGCTTATTCGCACCACCTGCTTGGTCTCAACCGTCTTCCTCTTCCGGAAATATGAACAAGCTGTGAAACATAGCTTCTGGCACTCAGTGGAATTGGCATAAGCGACAGGGCATTATTCATTCATTCAGTCCTCCTCTCACCCACCATGTCAGTCACAGTCTTGCAGACAACAGTGGCAATGAGAATTCAGACACTTGTCTCAAACATTGTTTTAAGCCACCAGTTGGGGAAGAACTGTCCTGGCGAGACTGACAAATAGGGGTGAAGGGGGTGGCAGACAAGTGGAAGAGAGGGGACAGACAAATGGGGGGCGGGGGGATCGGGGGGGGTGGGGGGGCATGGTGGAGAACGACAGGAAAAGGGAGAGGGAGG
>NC_134876.1:85651173-85653673 GCF_041734735.1 Babylonia areolata
AGTGTAAATTATACTCACATGGTCTCAACATTATGTGCTATATGTTCCCTCTTTTTGATATGACACATATGCACACACAAACACACACACACGCATGCGTGCACGCGCGCACACACGCACACGCACACACACACACACACACACACACACAACACACACACACACACACACACACACACACACACACAGAACCGACTTCTGAGCGCGCTAAGATCGATCACACATAAACGTTTTCATAAGTGTAGTAATGCGGTGCCCATCTCTAACCATCTGTCATGATTTCCACACGCCAACAAAACCTAAGTACAAACAATGTCACGAAGAGCTACAGTTTATTCACCTCCTTCAGAAGGACTTGGCCCTTCTAACCTGTGGCCCAGACAGTACAAGCAATGACAGGGTAGGTGCACTGCAGCACAAAGCGTGATGGAACTGAAGTCAAACATCTTATCTCCGGACGATCAGGGGGACAGCCAGACTGTTTTCAGGTTCTTTCAACATCCCTGACCGAAAAACGAGGAGGGGGGGGGGGGGGGGGACAAGTAACACCATTGACTTGATGGGGGGTATTGAGTGAAATGGTAGGTCAGTCGTCAGAATAGTTATGCTGTAGTTTTACAGTGAATGCGATTAATAGCGGAAGGATCTAAATCTCCGCATAACTAAATTCAAACATGCACGAAAAGCTCTTTGTACGTGAGCATTATACACTTCTTGAAATTTATTTCATGATGTTGGAAGAAAAAGCATCTTCAACCTCTCTTTCCACGGTATCTTCATATTTCTTTCTTCTGCTTACACTCGTCGGCAGATATACTTGGTTCTCTTGCAGTCCAGTATAAAGTATATCCACAGTTTTTAGATATCCTTTGTTATAATTTTCTTTACTTTTTTTTCCATTCTTTCTCTCGTGTGAGTAGAGACATAAAGATGCACAGAGACACTCTCACACAGAGACATTGACACTGATTTCGCTGCGTTTAAATGAGAAAGCTATCAAACCAACGAGCCCCCCCCCCCCCCCCCCCCCCCCCCCCCCCCCCCCCCCCCCCCCCCCCCCCCCCCCCCCCCCCCCCCCCCCCCCGCCCACCCCCCCCCCCACTCCCCCCACTCCCCCCACCTCCCCCCCACTCCCCCCCCCCCCCCACCAAAAAAACACAACAATAAACAGAACAACAACAACAACAAAAACAACAACAAAAAGGATTACATGTCGCATCACAGAAGGAATATATAGACATACACTGCATTTTTTGGAAGAAATGTTGCCTGCGTTTTCGCCTTAGAGAGAGAGAGAGAGAGAGAGAGGGAGACTCGAGGACTCAATGACTCAAGGACTCAAAGAGAGAGCGACTCAAGGAGTCAAAGAATTCAATGTTAGACCTCCGGCCTGTAAGCATTTGAAGTGCACATGCACACACATAATCGCAAAAAGAAAAGGACAGAGAGAGACAGAGACAGAGAGACAGACAGACAGAGAGAGAGGCAGAACTGGGCAGTTTCTCTTGTCATATTTCCGCGACATTAGAAGGCACAGAACACAACCTTCACAGAAACGTTCACGTTTGACAAGAGAAAAACTATACTTAAAAATAAATAAATAAATAAATAAAATTAAAAAAACACAAAAGGAAAAGGTAAAAAAAAAAAAAAGCAATTAAATCTCCAACAAACAAATGTTTGCGCATGGCAACAAGTAAACTGTGAGCTTTCATACCGATAGGTTGGCCTGATCATCTTCAGTTTTACTAACACAAAGTCAAGCGGCAGTGATTAATCACCATCCGGTGAGTGACCTGCTGGGCGTCACCTTCCAAGAGAAGAGTCGAAATGAGACAGACGATGAAATAGTGAATTGTGACAGACTGTGGTATGACTGGACCATCCATCCCCTTGCATCAACGGAGAGTGACAAAGGACCGGGAAACAAAGAGAAAGGACCTGGGTAGCGGAGAGAAACAAAGGACATGGATACAAGGGTAAAAGACCTGCGTGACGGAGAGTGACAAAGGACCGGGAAACAAAGAGAAAGGACCTGGATAGCGGAGAGTGACAAAGGACGGGGAAACAAAGAGAAAGGACCTGGGTAGCGGAGAGTGACAAAGGACGGGGAAACAAAGAGAAAGGACCTGGGTAGCGGAGAGTGACAAAGGACGGGGAAACAAAGAGAAAGGACCTGGGTAGCGGAGAGTGACAAAGGACGGGGAAACAAAGAGAAATGACCTGGGTAGCGGAGAGTGACAAAGGACATGGATACAAAGATAAAGGACCTGGGCAACGAAGAGTAACAAAGGAAGGGGAACAAAGAGAAATGACCTGGGTAGCGGAGAGTGACAAATGACAGGGAAACAAAGAGAAATGACCTGGTAGCGGAGAGTGACAAATGACAGGGAAACAAAGAGAAATGACCTGGTAGCGGAGAGTGACAAATGACAGGGAAACAAAGAGAAATGACCTGGGTAGCGGAGAGTGACAAAGGACGGGAAAACAAAGAGAAATG
>NC_134876.1:85658673-85668673 GCF_041734735.1 Babylonia areolata
CTGATTTTGTCCCACAAACGCTTCCTGTCTTTTAGGGAACAAGTGAAACCGTAATTTTGCTGCCAGAATCACTATGATGTCGTATGACAGGAAAGGGATGGTTTCCACACAAGTCCACAAAGCAATGTGCGGAAAAGTAAAGTGCTTTGGTACGTGGGCGTATACTTCAGGAAATCGATTTAACTCACACAGTACGGCCAGTCCTCTCTTCTCCTCTACACAGACCCCTCGGATGTCCAGTGGGTGTCTCAATGACCCAACCTTTAGCTTCCGTCGTCAGAATTGTGGTATTCTTTGTCAACATTCATCTCTTCAGTATAAGAGCCTTCCGCTTGCAATATTTTGATGATGGTAATTGGGGTGAAACGCTGTTAACGTCGTCTCTTTCGCCGTTCGTATGGAGAGAGTTAATGACGCAGAAAATCGCGCTACTCTCCTTTTCATTTTCTTCCTCATCCCTTTCCTTTGCCTCTTCCTCTTCTGGTTTAGAAACAGAATTTAGTGCATATCATATCAGTATTCACCAAACGAGGAGATCTTCCAGTCTCCCCATTTGTGACATATCTTAGTAGCTAAGTGCTTACACCCAGAAATAATTCAAAAGAGAGAGAAAGATGGAAAGAGAGAGAGAGTGGGGAGAAAGAGAGAGAGGGATGGAGAGTCATTCTTGATTTTTTTTTTTAGATGAAATGTAAGAAAAAATATAAGAGTACTTTTACAGAGAGAGAGAGAGAGAGAGAGAGAGAGAGAGAGAGAGAGAGAGAGAAAGGGATAGACAGACAGACACACAGTCAGCTAACACAAGACAACAGTTTTCACGGAGGTAAGTGTCGAGTGTCTCTGTATGTCATGACATCAATCTATGACAATCTGTCATGCTTTCCATGCACTGGTAAAAACCTTAAAAGACAAACTTGGCAAAATCACGTTTGTCCAACCGTCCCCCCCCCCCAACCCCCCACCCCCCCAACGTCCTCCCCCACCCCTTCAGAATAACTGGACTCCTCTAACCCGTGATGCAGACAGCCAAGAGGAATCAGAGGATTAGAGGATTGCAGCACCAAGCGTGATCGAACAAAAAGTCAAACACCTTTTCTCCCAGACTATCGCAGGCCAGCCAGACTGTTTTCAGATTCTTTCAGCATTCCTGACTGAGAAACGAGGAGGGTGATAGCATGGCACATCGATTCTTTTTTTTTTTTTTCTTCTTCTTCTTCTTCTTTTTTTCTTTCTTTCTTCTCTCCCCCTCCCCCCCCCCCCCCCCCCCACCCCCCCTCCGCCACCACCCCGTTCAAGCGTTTGTGCCGGTTGTAGTGTGAGTAGAAAAGAATGCTACTAAAGCATCAGAATGGCTGGGCCGCAGTCAGACAGTTAATTTGATAAAAAGCGGGGTGGGGGGGTGGGGGTGGGGAAACACAAAACATGCATGAAAGCACTTTGAACGTAGGCATATAGTCCGTGAAATCAACTTGATGACGTGAAAAAGAAATGGCCAAGTTCTTCTTCTTCCTCCTCCTCCTCCTTTACTTTTCTGTACTTCTTCTGCTTCTTCTTGGGGGGGGGGAGTGGAGGGGAGGGGGGTATCGGGGAATGTTTCAGTCTGAACTGTGTCCACACATTTTGAGTATTCTGTGCCAGAAGATATCATTTTTCTGTTGTCCTTCTCTCTCTCTATCTCTCTCTCTCTCTCTCTCTGAGGAGAAAGGGAGCGAGAGAGAGAGAGAGAGAGAGAGAGAGCAAACAAAAGTTTTCCAAGAGTTCTATGTTGGGACGCTTCTCCACGACCATACGCCATTATACCCAACACACTGACAAAACCCGATGGACAGACCAACCTGCCAAACTTCAAGTTATCCGATCTCCCCTCCCCCCCCTTTCAGAAGGACTTGACTCCTCTAACCATGCGATCCAGACAGCCAAGAGGAATCAGAGGATTAGAGGATTACAGCACCAAGCGTGATCGAACAAAAGTCAAACATCTTATCTCCCAGGCTATCAGAGGCCAGCCAGACAATTTCCTCATTCCATGAAACAAGAAAAGCGACAGGTTTTCCGGGTTTTTTTCCCCCCATCCTATGATGACTTCCTGTCCTGTGGGGTATTGGTGAAATGGTACTTTAGCTGTCGGAATAGCTAGGATGTGGTGTGGTTTGACAGTCAACGCGGTGAAGGGGACATGGGCTGACTCTCCTCCACTCACGTCCACACAGTATAATACAGGGTTCAGAAATAGTTAGGGACCGCTTGAGAATTTTACACAGTGTTCTTCTCCCTAGGGGTATGGTGAATAGATGCTGAGTACGTTCCGGCAAATAATGGTGTATGTTGCTAAAGTAATGAGCACGAGTAGTGACCAGAGATGCTTTCGTGCATTTTTTTGTACAATGAAAATCCTCAGGTATCATTTATAAACCACTGTATATTCAATAAATCTTTTTTTTTTTAAACTAACATCGATTTTTCAAAAGCATATTTCATGTTATGTTGTTGATGGTGCACGTGTGTTTGAGACAGCCATTTGTGTGTTCAGTTTCAGTTTCAGTTTCAGTAGCTCAAGGAGGCGTCACTGCGTTCGGACAAATCCATATACGCTACGCCACATCTGCCAAGCAGATGCCTGACCAGCGGCGTAGCCCAACGCGCTTAGTCAGGCCTTGAGAAAAAAAAAGAAAAAGAAAAAAAAGGTGAATAAATAATATATAAGCGTACATAAATAAGTAAATAAATATATAAATAGATAAATAAATAAATAATAATTATAATATGAAAAAAGGTAGTAGTAGAAGTAGTAATAATAATAAGAATAATAATAAATAATTGTGTGTTCACCGATAGACAAGTGGCAGTGCCAATGCAGCCTACTATTATGAAGTGGTTCCAACTTCTTTGTTGTGAAATGGATTGAAGGAGGCGAAAACTGTATAACCATGCCTTGCTTCTTCCTCCTCTTTTTTTTTCTCCTCTTCCTGCCTCTCGCGCTGATGTCTGGTACTGTTTCAGTATATCAGTGGTATCGACATCTTCTGGAAATATTTCAGTCATTCGAATGAGACGATAAACCGAGGTCCCGTGTGCAGCATGCACTTAGCGCACGTAAAAGAACCCACGGCAACAAAAGGGTTGTTCCTGGCAAAATTCTGTAGAAAAATCCACATCGACAGGAAATACAAATAAAACTGCATGCAGGAAAAAATACAACAAAATGGGTGGCGCTGTAGTGTAGCGACGCGCTCTCCCTGGGGAGAGCAGCCCGCATTTCACACAGAGAAATCTGTTGTGATAAAAAGAAATACAAATGCAAATACAAATATTGTACAAGAAATATTCTGCTTTATCGGATTCTGTATTTCTGCCTTTTTCTGTTGTTGTTTTTTTCGGTCACCATGGTACATTCATGTGTATTTGTTCTCAAACTTACGTTAACTGATATGATGATAATATCTTTGCCACCCAGAAAATGAAAATTGCCAAATGATGTTTCGGGGTCAATGCATACAATACATTATCTTTTGTCTGACTCAAGACATAAGTCTTCTTTCATTTCCACGACTGAGCTCTCCTAAAGACGATGCAATGCTGCAAATCAAATAATGTTTCGTGGTTTTTAATGAGTAAATAAGTCAATAGCTAAATAAACACAAAGAGCCAGTCTTCAAGGTCGCCATAATTTATTTCAGACAATCGCTTTCTCCAACAATAAAAAGAGGAGTCCGTGAACAAATAAATAAATAAATGGATAAATGAATAGATAAATAAAGGATCTGGTTGATAGATTAATAAATCAATGAACGAATACATCAGGAGAATCCCAAGCGCGCTGTCATTCTACTTCTACACCTCGCTTGATCTGCAGCCTTCCCACCTCCTCTGCTCTCCTCCTCTGTTCTCTGATTCTGTCTTGTAAATTAAAGAAAAAAAATCACGCGGTTTTTTTTTTCTTTGTGTGTGTGTGTGTGTGTGTGTGTGTGTGTGTGTGTGTGTGTGTGAGTGCGCGCTTGTGTGTGTGTGTGTGTGAGTGTGTGTATGTGTGTGTGTGTGTCAGTGCGCGGGCGCGTGTTTGTGTGTGTTGTTGTTGTTTTTGTTGTTGTTTTCCTTCGTCTCTCATTTTCTCCTTGTCACACCAGTGTTTGTCATATCTCGTTTGTTATGTCTGTCTGTGTCTCTGACTCACCCGTCCTTCGTTTGTTTGTCATCCTGCTAAACGCAAGGAGTCGAGTCGCGGCTAATTGTTCTGATCTTCCAAGACCGAGAGATTAATTAATCTGTTTTTGTTGTGTGGTTTGTTTGTTTGTTTTTTTGGTTTTTTTTTTGTTTTTTTTTTTTGGTTTTTTTGCATTTTCATAACCACCAGTTTGTTATTGCTGTCGGTTTTTCTTTATCTCATTACACAGTGGCTGTGCGGGTGAAAACAAATAAGGAGATGTTCTAACAGGAAGCCATAAATCTGCGCAGAAAAGCAAGACAAATGGGAAAGTTCGTAATTTTTAGAAGAAAAAAAAAATCTTATTTCGGAAAAAAAAAAAGAAAGACGAAAACAGACAGCCCGAAAGGATAGGAATCCTCGAGAGAGATTTGGGAGGGGATTGAAAGAGAAGAGAGGTTAAGATGGTGAGGGGAGCGGTGGGAAAGAAGCGATCGAGGGGGTGCGGCAATCGAAAGAGGAGAGCAGTAGGGTGTATGTGTGGGTGTGCCGGTCGGGGGCAGTGGAAGGGTGTGGGAGGGTTCGGGGGGCGTGTGGTGGTGGGGGGGAGGGATCTGGGGGTGAGGGTAGTAGGGAGGAGGGTGAAGGGGTGTAACCAGAAAGCTGCCAGAGCAGCAAGCAAGCAAGCAAGCAAGCAGGCAGTAGCAGCAGCAGCAGCAGCAGGAGCAGGAGCCCATCTAATTCAATTCCACCGCTGCCTTTCGCCATCTGAAATGGCGTCAACGACAATACCGTCAGTGTCCTTCTCTGTGTGTGTGTGTCTCTCTCTCTCTGTCTCTCTCTCTGTCTGTCTCTGTCTCTCTCTTCTCTACTCTTCTCTTCTCTTCTCTAGCTCCTCTCTAGCTCCCACTGATGACCGAAGCGGCCTGGCATTGTCATGGCTTCCTTTTTGGTCAGGGATGGAGAACGAGGAGGAGGAGGAGCAGGAGGAAGAGGAAGAGGAAGACAGAGGAGGAGGGGGGGGGAGGGTTGTCTCCCAAAGAGGTGAAAGAATTGGCCAAGGAAGGACGTGTGTTAGGGGGGAGGAGTGGGCACTGGGGGTTTCGGGAAGAGCCGAGGTTGGGGAAGGAGATGGGATGGGGATGCGGGTGGAGGTATAAGCTGGAGAGCAAGGTGGAGTAAGATGAGGGAAAGTCTCCCAGCGATGCTCAATATTGTTAGCACGTATTTCTTTTTTCTTTTTTTTTTCGTTCTTTCGTTCTTTCTTTCTTTCTTTCTAACTCCTTTTTTTTCTTTCTTTTTTTCTTTTCTTTCTTCCTTTTCTTTTGAGTATCTTCTTCTTCGCTTTTTTGCCCGAAATTTCTTCCTTTTTTTTTCTTTTTTTTGTGTGTTTTGTTTGTTCTCGTAGCAACTTTTTATCTTCTGTTTTCTTTTTCTTTTCTTTTTTTCTTTTTCTTATACCCCCCTTTCTCTTTTCTTTCTTTATTTCCATCAAACATTATTTGTTTAAAATGTCTTCTTCTTCTTTCTTTCTTTCTTTCTATCTATCTTTCCATCCTTTTAAATTCATACTTACCCCCTTTTTAAAGATTCGTTTTCGCTCTTTTTAAACAGCATTTCTTTTCATCTGCTGTGTTTGTCTGTTCTTTCTTGTTTCTTCTTCTTCTTCTGCTCCATTCTTCCCCGCCTTTTTTTTGTTTGTTTGTTTGTTTTGTATTACTTCTTCTTTCTTTCAGGTTGTTGTCATTGTTGTTGTTTTGTTTGTTTTTTATCTTTGCAGTGACGAACTGAAGAGGTAGGTGGTCAAGAGGAAACATCTTTATTCTCTCCAGGGTGAAGCTGTGGATTGCTTTATTGGCTTTGCAAGATGGCACAACAAAGACTAATTCGCATTGTCACCTTACCTTACCTTTCCTCGCCCTGCCCTGGCTTCTTTGCCCTGCCCTTCCCTACCCTGCCTGGTGTTGCCCTGCCCTGCTATGTCCTGTCCTACCCTGCCTTGCCTTTCCTTGCCCTGCTCTGCCCCGGTCTTTCCCTGCCCTGCCTTGTCCTGTCCTACCCTGCTTGGTCTTGTTCTGCCCTGTCCTGTCCTGCCCTGCCCTGCCCTACCCTGCCTTGCCTTTCCTTGCCCTGCTCTGCCCTGCCCTGTCCTGTTCTACCCTGCTTAGTCTTGTTCTGCCCTGTCCTGTCCTGTCCTGTCCTACCCCGCCTTTCCTTTCCTTGGCCTGCTCTGCCCCGGTCTTTCCCCGCCCTGCCCTGTCCTACCGTTCCTGGTCTTTCCCTGTTCTACCCTGCCCTTGCCCTTGCCTTGCCCTGCTTTGCCGAGGCCTGTCACACACAAGCTGGTCGAAGATCGAAAATTGCGATTAAATCCCGAGCTACGAGTCAATCTTTCCTTTTCATGTGCCTCCATTGATATCTTACTCTCTGCTTCCCTTCCACAATCCGTCGGAAACCCCCAAGCTCTCAAAATCACCCCCTCCCCCCTCCTACGCCCCCGAGTTAACAAAACACGAGGGGAGGTGAATTCCACCACGGCTCGTAAACGACTGGATTCTACCCGGAGTTCCAGAACTTGGCCGCATCAAGCGGCCCAGACTGTTTGCCTCAGTTATTAAAGATGTTGAAATTGATGCGCATACGAAATGCTGACGGCACTTGCTGCGTCAGCGGGCTCTGGGGCGACAAGCACTACCACTTGGTATTATGACTGGGCGCGTCGTTCTTGCCGTCTACAGGCCTTGTATTTTTTTTTCTCCTAATTTTGGAAGAAGAAGAAAATGTCACTGTTTAAAAGCTTGGAAGCGCCAGTGGTATAGATGGTAGGATTTCTGATCCAGTGTTTACCAATGATCAGGTCTCGAGTATTTGTTTCTTTTCGGTATGGTGTTGTGTCCTTAGTAAAGATGCTTTACTCTTTTTTTTCTCTTTTTTTTCTTTTTTTTTTACCCGGACTTTCTTGGGTCGACCATCGTTTTATTTATAAATAAATATTTTAAAAAAAGGAACAAAATAAGATGCTTTACTCTGATCGCCCCCCCCCCTCTCTCTCTCTCTCCCTCTCTCTCTCTCCCTGTCTCTCCCCCCTCTCTCTCTCCCTCTCTCTCTCTCCCCTCTATCTCTCTGTGTCCCCCCCTCTCTCTCCCCACCCCCTCTCTCTCTCTTTCCTGGTATTCATGGCAACGTAACTTTGGTTGGGGAAGACTGAAGTGGCGGAAGCAGAGAAGATTGTGCCTTCCTGTGCCGAGCCCTACACACAATAAATAACAATTCACTGCTCTGATAGCCGTAATAGAATATGGGACCTTTAAACTGTAACTTTTAAAACCTAATAGGGGGTGTGGGGGGGGGGAAGGAAACTCGTCGTACACAGGCCCAACAAAACATTAGCTACGAGTCACACTGTTTGACGGCCGCAATAGCCGAGTGGTTAAAGCGTTGGACTTTCAATCTGACGGTCCGGGTTCGAAGCTCGGTGACGGCGCCTGGTGAGTAAAGGGTGGAGATTTTTCCGATCTCCCAGGTCAACATATGTGCAGACCTGCTAGTAGTGCCTGAACTCTCTTCGTGTGTATATGGAAGCAGAAGATCAAATGCGCGCGTAAAAGATCCTGTAATCCATGTCAGCGTTCGGTGGGTTATGGAAACAAGAACATACCCAGCATGCACACCCCCGAAAGCGGAGTATGGCTGCCTACATGGCTGGGTAAAAACGGTCATACACGTAAAAGCCCACTCGTGTACATACGAGTGAACGTGGGAGTGGCAGCCCATGAACACAGAAGAAGAAGAAGAAGAGAACTGTTTATTTTTCTGTGCCTCGAATGTGACCTTACGATAATGACCCTCAGCAATGGCCACACAGAACTGGTCAGCACTGCAAACCTGCCAAGAGGTCATAAAGTACACACATACCAAAATATGCAAAGAATTTTTTTTTTTAAGAATAAAAAACAGAAACACTGGTATGCATACGGGGCAGGCGGAACGCTTTGAGATAGATTTTGGAATGATATCGGTGGGGGACTGAAACAGCATGTGTGTGGGGGTGGGGGGGGGGGGGGGGGTGTCCCAGAATGTCTCCCTGTGGACAACTTAGGACACTGACTAGTCCCCCAGAGAAACTTCTTCTTCTTCTGCGTTCACTCGTATGCACACGAGTGGGCTTTTACGTGTATGACCGTTTTTACCCCGCCTTGTAGGCAACCATACTCCGTTTTCGGGGGTGTGCATGCTGGGTATGTTCTTGTTTCCATAACCCACCGAACGCTGACATGGATTACAGGATCTTTAACGTGCGTATTTGATCTTCTGCTTGCATATACACACGAAGGGGGTTCAGGCACTACCAGCAGGTCTGCACATATGTTGACCTTGGAGATCGTAAAAATCTCCACCCTCACCGTGATTCGAACCCGGGACCCTCAGATTGACAGTCCAACGCTTTAACCACTCGGCTATTGCGCCCGTCTCCCCATAGGAACAATTTCGGACACTGATGATGCATCCCACGGGTGATGATTTAGGAAACTGATACGCCCCCCCGGGGAACCAACTGAAGAGAGGGGGGGGGGGGGTCGATTCGGAACGTTACACCGGTAACAGCCTGGCGGCATCAAGCACTCCGAGTGTTTGTCTCGATAAGTATTCAACACGGGGAACATGGACACGCACACAAAGGAATTGATGTGTCAGCAAACCCAGTGTCTACATCCACGTACGTTCAGTATCACTGGATGCCGTGCTGCTGTCCGCAGACTTTGTGTCTTCTTTTACTGGGAAATTCCGAGTTTTAATAGCTCGAGGGAGAGAAAAAAAACACGAAAACAAACAACAACATAATTTGTTTTACAAACTAGCTAAAAAAAAAATAATAAGTTTACGTTCGTTCGGCCTCTCCCATTCGAGATGGTTGAAAATCGAAGTTTTCGATTCTTGCAAGTAAATCTTTTTTTCTGTGTTTCATATGAGATGTTAATACTGTTGACTACAACCCCTCTCCTCTCTCTCCTCCTCCTCTCTCTTCCACGATCCCTTCCCTTCCCCCTCATCCCTCAAAAACCATTGTTCCTAATCAAACCCCATCCTTTTAAGGCTTAAACACAACTGGCGGTGACTCCCATTACAATTCGTAAACAAGCCAGCAACGATTCGGTGGTATCAAGCGTTTGTCTCAATTATCAAAGCACGTTCAAAATTGACGTGCACACAAATGATGATAGAACTACTGCGTCAGCCCGAAGCTCTGTATGTGCCGACAACCACTTAAGTCTGGAAGTATCGGAGATGCTACTTGCCGACTGCCAGAGAATTTATCCCTGCCTGAGAACAAGGAGCTGTAGGCTGAGTAAGCACTAAACAAAGCTTCAGTCGATGTTATCGAACCAAAGAAAGCATTTTAATGATGGTGGTGTTTAATGCTTGGTTCGATCGAGATTCTTGTGGGGTTTTTTTTCTCCTTAGTTGTTTTCTTTTCTTTTCTTTTCTTTTCTTTTTTTTATTTTTAGAATGCAGACAATTAACGCGGAGACATTTAGACAGTTCTGTTAGACAATTCACGCAAAGATAAACAACCAGGGGAAATGAGCACATCGAGCTGTTTCGATTGGCTAAATCCTCAATGCAAACTAGTATACTTGCGTGCGGTCATGTATGTATATGTGCGTGTTTATGTCTGTGTTTATGTGTTTGTATTTGTGTGTGTGTGTGAGAGAGAGAGAGAGAGAGAGAGAGAGAGAGAGAGAATATGTGTGTGTGTATGTCTCTGTGTGTCTGTGTGTATATGTGTGTGTGTGTTCCCTCCCCCACCCCACCCCCCTCACCCCTCTTCCCCCCCTCACGCCCCCCCCCACCCACCCA
>NC_134876.1:85678673-85696131 GCF_041734735.1 Babylonia areolata
TAGACACACCCCGGGGGCCAACTGCGTGTGGCATGCACACAGCACGGTGGAGCTAGATGGCCGTCGGTGGCTCTCCTGAGCCAACGCCCTTTTATGGATCTCCATAAGGGTGTCTAGCCACCCGCCTCACCAGTCCCGGAAGGGAGCGGTGGGAGTGCCGGTTTAGTCGCCGGCAACCCGACCCTGAACATGTTGTACTGGATTACAGGTTACCAGTAGCAGATCTAATGACCTGACCTGTCAAATTCTACTGTAGAAAGAAAGCAGGGCAAAGGAGCCATAAAGCGGGAAAACCTCATCCTGATCACTGCCGATGAATCTAGTGATTCTTCCTGTTCCTCTTTCCCTCTGTTTAACACACACATTCTCTCTCTCTCTCTCTCTCTCTCTCTCTCTCTCTCTCTCTCTCTCTCTCTCTCTCTCTCGTCTGCTAACGTATTGGAAAGCCCCGAAGGCATAATGCTGTCTGCACTTAGGACAAGATTTCTTTTCTTTCTGTGAGGTGCTTGTATATTAACTCGACTATGTATGTGTGGGCGAGGGGTGGGGGCAGTGCATACATGTAAATAAATAAATAAATAAATAAATATATATATATATATATATATACATAATTATATATATATATATGTGTGTGTGTGTGTGTGTGTACGCGTGTGCGGGTGTGTACGCTTGCTTGAGTAGGCAAAAGCTCGCTGAATGTGGCCCCATCTTTTTTTCTTTTTTTTTTTTAATTCCTTGCATAGTGTGTATCTTTTATATTGAATGATTGATTGACATGGATACTTATATAGCGCCTATCCTCGGTCGGAGACCAAGCTCTAAGCGTTTTACAAACACGGAGTCATTTGCACAACAGGCTGCCTACCTGGGTAGAACCGACTGACGGCTTGCACTGGGCGCTCATCATCCGTTTCCGCTGTCATTCAGTCCGATTTCAGGCACGCACACATACACACTCAAACAGACATGTAACATTTTACGTGTATGACCGGGTTTTTTTGGTTTTTTTTTTTTTTTACCCCGCTATGTAGGCAGCCATACTCCGTTTTCGGGAGTGTGCATGCTGGTTATGTTCTTGTTTCCATAACCCACCGAACGCTGACATGGATTAAGGGATCTTTAACGTGCGTATTTCATCTTCTGCGTACGTATACACACGAGGGGGGTTCAGGCACTAGCAGGTCTGCACATAAATTATGTTTGTTGACCTGGGAAATCGTAGAAATCTCCACCCTTTACTCACCAGGCGCCGTCACCGAGATTCGAACCCGGGAACCTCAGTTTGAAAGTCCAACGCTTTAACCATTCGGCTATTGGGCCCGTCTATTATATTTTGTTTATTTACCTATTTTGTTCACGTGGTTTATTTCTTCTCGCTCCTCTTCGTTCACTGGTTTCATATACATAATTGCAGAGAGAGAGAATTTCAGAACGCTCTCAAAGACCTGATCTATGCATCAGTCATGTATCTGTTTCCCATTTTTTAAGCAGGTGTGGTGTAGTAAAAATAAATTGTTTGGTCCACACACTTTGACCCCTCCTCCAATCTGAAACTGAAACTCTTTCTTTCGATCAGTCTCTCCAATCCCCACTCTTTATCCCACGACTACTCTCTCTGTCTCTGTCTCTCCGTCTCTCTGTCTCTGTCTCCCTGTCTCTCTCTCGTTGCGCGCTGCCTCTTCGATCCGTCATTTAAAGTTTTGAAAGAGTCAGCTGTATGTGGTGGCAAAAGGGGGGAAAAAAAGAGGGTGTGTGTGCGGTGGGGTGGGGTGGGGGAAGCGGTGAAGGAAGAAATGTGTCCAGGAAAAGGTGTGTGTGTGTGTGTGTGTGTGTGTGTGTGTGTGTGTGTGTGTGTGTGTGTGTGTGTGTGCGTGAGTTGGTTGGTTGGTTGGTTGGTCGGTCATATTAATGTGTGTGTATGCGCGCGCGCGCGCGCGTGTGTGTGTGTTAGTTTGTGTGCGTGTGTGCGCATGTGTGTGTCTGCCTGTTTGTCTGTCTGTATGTGTGTGTGTCTGTCTGTCTGAGTGCCTGTGTGTGTCTGTGTGTGCTTATCATCCTCTCTCTCTCCCCTTTGCTCCACTTGTCTCTGTCTATCGCTCTCTGGCTCGCACTCACGTTCTGTCACTTTCTGCCTGTCTCCTGTTGACTCAGTGTGCCAGGCTTTGGTGTTAACACACACGCACGCACGCACGCACACGCACACGCACACACACACACACACACACACACACACACACACACACACACATGCGAAGATTTGAACCGTCGGACCCACCTGTCTGCTGACGAGGACCCTCCCAGAGGTTGCGAAAGGGATGACGTACCACAGAGACAGGCTACTAGTAATTGTTAGATCTCGACAGCAGCCCCGACACTTTCACCGCCTGGGCCGGATTATTGGAGGCAGAGTCCTTCGACACCGACATATAATGACCTTCACCTGACAACAGAATGTTACCCACCACCCCCGCCCCAAACGAAGGTGAAAAGATATATAAGCAAATGACCTAATGAAATGATTAAAAGATATATAAACAAATGAACTAATGAAATGATTAAAAGATATATAAACAAATGAACTAATGAAATGATTAATAGATATATAAACAAATGAACTTATGAAATAATTAATAGATATATAAACAAATGAACTAATGAAATGATTAAAAGAATATAAACAAATGAACAAATAAAATGATTAATAGAAACATATACAAAAGAACTAATGAAATGATTAAAAGACATATAAACAAATGAACTAATGAAATGATTAAAAGATATATAAACAAATGAACTAATGAAATGATTAAAAGATACGAATCAAGAATGTTTTAATCCTTTGACCCCTGTTGAAGTATAGAGGATAATTATAAAGTAACAACACTGGAATTATGCACCAAAAACTGAAATACAAACAACAAATAAAACAATGAAATTGGTGACAAAAACAGAAAATATAGTGGTCAGATCATATTTGTAATCTTTCCTTGTGTGTGTGTGTGTGTGTGTGTGTGTGTGTGTGTGTGTGTGTGTGTGTGTGTGTGTGTGTGTGTGTGTGTGTGTTGAATTTCCCCAATTTCAAACCACTCTTATGCCTGCTTTCAACAAATTGTAATGCATTAAAAACAAATTTTGGATTCAAATATTTCTTTGGGATGTACTCATCACAAAGATCTTTAATTAAAATTCGGGCATTCCATAATGAATGGAGATTCGTCCCCAATCACATCCATATTACAGTTATTACGACACGTACGCAATTCACGCGGAATATTGTGACGGCTTCCAGTCAAGGCAAGGCAGAAAAAGAACAAACAGAAATAAGAATTACGAAGAAAAACAAAACGAAAAAGTCCAAAGTTTCCGGAACACAAAAAGGAACACGAACGTAAGGTAGATATAGAGACGGAGATAAGCAGCTGAAAAAAAGGTCTAAAACGAAAGAGAGAAAGATATTAGAAAAATCAAAAATATACTGGATAGAAACGCAAAGTAAAAAAGAGAGGCAAGGCCTTCAAGACTCACTTGTTATACACTTTTTAAAAAAATCTAATCGTTAAAATATGTTCTGTATTTGTTAGTATAAAGCTTAGGGTTTAAAAAAAAAGAAAGAAAGAAAAGAAAAGAAAAAAGAAACAAAAAAGTCCTGACGCAGATTCGAACCCCGCGTGTTCCGGTGATAAGAAACTGTCTTACCTAATACACTATCGTGGCTCCTTAATTGACGTTCAAAAGTTTAACATTGGCGATAAATCGATTGCGGTATTCACAGTGAGAACGCTGTTTAAATCATATTATTCTGGTGTATCTTGGGCATTCAAAAAATCTTTAAAG
Source organism: Babylonia areolata (assembly GCF_041734735.1). Taxonomy (NCBI): domain Eukaryota; kingdom Metazoa; phylum Mollusca; class Gastropoda; order Neogastropoda; family Buccinidae; genus Babylonia; species Babylonia areolata. The sequence continues at coordinate 85,682,511 of NC_134876.1, forward strand.
GCAATTAAAAATTCTTTTTTAAGTCCGCGGTAAAGGAGACGTGGCTATCGCCGCAATCACACTGCAACATTTAGCCGTTTTCTCTGGATCTAGATAGATGTACATGTTTAGTTACACCCGCCGGGAATGTACGACACGGTCGATTCAATTTCTCTTTTATGTTCATTCCAGATTTATAGTTTTAAAGTTGATTTGAAAATTGAGTATTTTTTTTAAACTAATAAAATGTAGAGCCAAGTACAAGTACTTCTAAACGTCGTATGAAATGAAAAGGATTTCATTTTGAGAAAAGTCAAGACTGGAAATTTTTACGTTTGATCAAGGGTATTAACTCTCATGGTTTACTATTTTTAACTGTGAATTCCGACTGATTTTGTTGATATTTTTATGGCAGTTTGGGGCATAATCCAGTAAGTGATGAGGCGTTCACAAATCTTTCTCTGAATAAATATTTAACGGTCTCCTTCTCCAACTTTCCATCACATGTTATCGTGTATTGTTGATTGAATATAGGATTGAACGGGCAGGTCAACAACTTGAAACAAAATGGCGACCTTCACGTTCGCGAGGAATATGAGCACGCACTTTGAATATGTATAAATATGTGTATGCAATTGATTTTTGCCCATGACCTTCAGGGCTCAGCCAATAGATCTATAAAGTCCACTCGTAGTACTGATTTTAGTATTTTCCGAAAAAGACCACTTGGGCGAATGAACATAGTGGAAGCCCTGTACACTGAGAGTAAAACGCGCAAGCTTTTTATGTATTGAGTATAATTTCAGAATGTAATCTTTAAGATGAGAAAGATCAGTTTAAAGCAAATTAACCTCCCTGGCATTAATTACAGATTCATTTCCCTTTTTTTACTATCTGCAGCAAAGACATGCACCAGAAATATAACTTCCATGCTTAGCAAAAGAAGTTTCTGTTTGAACAAAAAATGATAAAAATGACTGCTCTTGTTATTGTGTCAGAATATCAGATCAAAGTGCCAAGTTTAGAGAATAAATATATATATATATATATATATATATATATATATATATATACACACACACAGTGAATTCAGTTTGCATATAATTTGGCTTCTTAAAAAAAAATAAAAAAATTGCCCATCCCAGACGTGCAATATTGTTTTAAACAAGATGACTGGAAAGAAATGATTTTTTTCTATTTTTATGCCAAATTTGGTGTCAACTGACAAAGTATTTGCAGAGAAAATGGCAATGTTAAAGTTTACCACGGACACACACACACGTGTACACACAAACAACCGAACACTGGGTTAAAACATAGACTCACTTTGTTTACCCAAAGTGAGTCAAAAATCATCCACTGCCAAATCTAACGCATTTCCAGCAGAAGTTAGCTTTAACCTCTTTAATAAAGAAGGCCCATACTGTATGAGCTAAAAGCACAGATTGACGTACGTTTACAGTTGGGCCAACAGTATCAGTATCAATAGCTCAAGGAGGCGTCACTGCGTTCGGTCAAATCCATATATGCTACACCACATCTGCGTAACCCAACGCGCTTAGTCAGGCCTTGAGGATAAAAAAAAAATATATATATATATATATATATATATATATAATTTTTTTTTAAATAAAAATAATTTTAAAATAAAAAATAAAAAAACAACAACTATAAAACAATAAATATATAAATAAAGTTTGTCTTAAGCTTGGTTCCATCAGTATCTAGCATGTGTGGGGTTGTTGTGCACGTTTTCCCTTCCATGCGACGATAGAATTGCCAGAACTCTGTCAATATTGTGTCATAACTGAGTGCCTCGCAAAACTGTTTCCACTTGTCATTTTTTGGCCTCTTGAGCAATGACTTTAAACTGTTTTGTTTTTTTCTTTCATTTTTGTTTCAATATCTTTGTCCGCAGAAGGTTTTGTTCTTTCTTTTTGCCAAAGTTTGACAGCCGCATGTTTTTCTATCCAACCTCTCTCTGCGTCGATATTCCACCATGGGGGCTGAATAGTTTGCATCCTGTTCGGTGCCGTTCTTTTGTTTCTTCTGCGTCTTAATTTTTCGATGATGGTTGTCTCTTTGGTTTCATACTGAAATGGATCACGCGGTTTCATACAGGGTTTATCTGAAAGTTTCTGTAGACTGAAAACTACCGGGAGGTTATCACTGCCTTGGTGTGGAAGAGTCTCTGCATTCATTCCTGCTCTGAATTTTGGGGATGTTAGAGCGATGTCGATCACACTGTCACTGTCCCCTTGTCTTGTTCCAAGGCGAGTTGGGGATGTGGTTGTTAATGGGCTAAGAAGAATTTCCCCTATCTTTCCTTCCAATGCGAGTCCTTGTGGGTTGGTGTTCCGCTGGTCCCATAACTTCGATCTTGCATTAAGGTCTCCACAGATAATGACAGAGTCTCCAAATTTGTTCTCTATTTCCTCTAAAAAGGCCCAATCTGCTTTTGTTGGGCCAACAGCAGAGTGAGAGCTGTAGTATCAATGGTTTCTCCAGTGCAATGGGAAATCATTTACAGCTTAAATCTTTTGTGAAGGACTATGACTCTCAAACTAGGAGGCAAAATTGCACTGTGTCTTAGTGTTGCAGCCTTGGGGGCTAGCTGGCCTTTTGGAATCACCCCAACACCGACTGTCCTAAAGCCGTCTTGGCCGAGAGAGTTGGGATGAGACTTGGGCAAGACACTCTCTACAATAATCAAATTCTAGCCCAGATAGTCGGGACAGCAGTTACGTCCTCAGCTGTTCTAATGGTCTTTGTCGAACACAACTGACTGTCTTACAAAGAAGGCCACTCCTCACTGCACGCGCTTGGTCTGCGTGGTGCTGAACATTGGCAATGTTCCATACCTCATCAGACAACCATACTTATGTAAAAGATTTATCAGCGAAAATATTGATAAAAAAAAAGCCTGTCTGAATACACGCTAGCGAACAATAATTATCTGGATTGCTTTATCTGTCTGCTTATCAACCAGATTGTCTTCCCCATGATGCCTATTCACATGTTCTTGGTTTTTTTAATTTTGTGACAGGCAAAAAAGAAAAAAAAAGTGGGCAAGAGAGTCATAGAGGGGGACAACCGCATTACTTCCGTTGAAATTAGTGTATCGGGTGCCCCCCTCTCCCCTTCACCCCTCCTCTCCTAGCAATTTCCCCACCCTCTTTCTCCTCTCCGTACCTCCTGGTACAGCTGCTGACATATCGGAAAATTCCGATGACAGCAATCCATCCGTGACTTGGACAAAATGTTCTCTGTTCTCTCTGTGTGAAATTGTGTGTGCTTGCGTTCAGTTGGCTGTGTGTGTGTGTATGTGTGTGTGTGTGTGTGTGTGTGTTTGTGTTTGTGTGTGTGTGTGCGCGCGCGCGCGTGTGTGTGTGTGTGTGTGTGCGTGTGCGTGTGTGTATACGTGTGTGAATGTGTGTGTGTGTGTGTGTGTGTGACAGAGAGAGAGAAAGAGAGAGAGAGTGAGTGTGTGTGTGTGTCTGTATCTTGTCTTTCTTTGCGTGAAGTTAAGAATTAAAGACTTACTGTTCAGCCACCCCCATCCACCTACTACCACTCACACACACACACACACACACACACACACACACACACACACACACACACACACACACACATACACACAGAGAACCTCTTTCTCTAACTCTTTTTCTCTTTCCACTCTCTTGATCTGTCTCTCAGGCTCAACATGCTTCCTCTTCGATCGTCATTTAAAGTTTTGAAGGAGTCAGCTGCATAGGGTGGAAAAAATGAAAGAAAAAAAGTAATAAATAGACGGTGCAGGAAGAGTGTATTCAGGAAATGGTAAGTTTCTACCCCTCTCTCTCTCTCTCTTCATCCCTCCTTCTCTCTTTTATTCTCTTTGCACATGTGTGTGTGTGTGTGTGCGCGCGCGCGCGTCTGTGTGTGTGTGTGTGTGTGTGCGCGCGCGCGCGCGCGCGCGTGACAGATGAAATGAGTGCTTTCCTCCAAAGGGGAAAGTCATTTTTCACACATAAATAATCCAGTCAGCTGGTCTGGACAAGGCAGGCAGAAAATCTTATGATGGATCAAACAATTATGTCCCCCTCTGCTTTCCATGCATCGGGCTCGTAAATCACGCCTCTTGCTTCACAGGATTTCAAGCCACACTTCATGAAGGTCGTCAGACAGAACGATCACCGTCCTTTACAGCCTTGTTCAGCTGGATAACTAATTCATTAACCCACGTTGGCCTCACCTCAACTATTCATTTGAATGATGACGACCATTTAATACGCCTGTCTTTTTTTTTTTTTTTTTTTGGTTTAATCCAAGTATTGTTTCTGTCTATTCTGTTGTTTATGAAATATTCACCTCCCAAACCTAATAAACGTTTGCAAAAAAAAAAAAAAAAAAAAAAAAAGATTTTCTACCTCCATGGAAACATAACAACAAAAAGTCACTTGGTTTGTATGGCGAGAAGTAATGCGGAAATGTTCAACACGTCATCAATATCTCATGTTTTCAAAAGCTGATACAAAATCATCTGATCACACACCACCCACACAGCGGAGCGGTATCCTGTTTACTTTGTATGTCTGTGTGTCTGCCAGTTTAAAAAAAAAAAAAGTTACATTGCTGCATATCCATACTTGATCTTTTCTTGTTTTCAAGGGTTTCAAGCAAATATTGCATTACAGCCCCCCTCCGCCTCCCCCCCCCCCCTCTCCCTCCTACGCACACACCTCTCACCCACACCCCCACACCCCCACCCACCGGCCAAACCATGTCTGCGCATCTCCCCTGATGCCAGTCCGTCTGTATGTCTGGCTGTCCGTCTCATCCATTCATCGGGCTGGGTCTTTAGCTATCTGTCTTTTTTTCTTTCTTTTTTTTTTGATGGGCGTGCTGTAAGCAGCGTGCATGTGTTCCACGCACTCTACGACAGGCACCAGGTCAGGCAGCGAAGCAGACCTCTTGATCATCCTTTTCTGTGACAAGCAGCAGTAAACAAGTAACCCAGGGGGGGAAAAAAACGCAGGGGCTATAGAGCCATAGAAGGGGAAAACCTCATCACTGCCGATGGAATGAGTGTATCGATCGATACACCTCCCCCCCCCCACCCCTCTGCCCACCTTCCCTCCTCCCTCCTCGCCTGCCTTTCCCCCTCTCCTTCTGTCTCCCCCTCCCCCTCCCCCTCCCCCACCCCCCAGGGCCCTCCTCCCTCCCAGCGCTACCCGCAGACATATCGGAAAGTTCCGATGACAGCATGCTGTCTGCGACTTGGACAACATTTCTCTTCTGTCTGTCTGTCTGCGAAGGTGGTGTGTGCGTGTTTAATTTGGCTGGCTGGCTGGCTGGTTGGCTCTGTGTGTGTGTGTGTGTGTGTGTGTGTGTGTGTGTGTGTGTGTGTGTGTGTGTGCGTGCGCGCGAGTCTGTCTGTCTGTCTGTCTGTCTGTCTGTCTGTCTATCTGCCAGTCTTTGTGGTCTCTTTTTATGTATGATGTTGAGTTATGTAATTTGAAAAATCCTGTCTTACTCCATCCATCTTCCCCCATCTCATTCTCTCTCTCTTTCTTTCTTTCTTTCTCTCTCTCCCCCTCTCTCTTTCTCTCTCTTTCTCTCTCCCCTCTCTCTTTCTCTTGCTTTCTCTCTCTCCCCCTCTCTCTTTCTCTCTCTCTCCCTCATTCCCTCTCTCTCTCTCTCCCTCCTCTCTCTCTCTCTCTCTCCTCCCCCTCCCCCCCCTCTCTCTCTCTTTCTCTCCCCTCCCCCTCTCTCTCTAATTCCCCCTCTCTCTCTCATTCCCTATCGATCCCTCTCTCTCTCAGTCCCTCTCTCTCCCATCCCCCCCCCCCTCTCTCTCTCTCTTTCCTGTCATTCTCGATCTCTGTCTTGCTTCTTCTTCGATCGTCGTTTTAAACTTCTGAAGGAATCGGCTGCATGTGGTGAAGAGAAGGAAGAAAAAAAAAAGGGAAAAGAAAAGAAGTTTCCAGGAAATGGTTAACTTTTCAGTGTGAGTGTGTTTGTGCGAGTGTGTGTGTGTGTGTGTGTGTGTGTGTGTGTGTGTGTGTGTGTGTGTGTGAGTGTGTGTGTGTGTGTGTGTGTGTGTGTGTGTGTTTCTCTGTGTGTCTGTTTGTGTGTGTGTTTATGTGTCTGTGTGTCTGTTTTTCTGTGTGTGTGTGTGTCTGTGTGTGTGTGTGTCTGTGTGTGTGTCTGTCTGTCTGTCTGTCTGTTCTGTATCTGTGTGCCTGTGCCTGTGTCTCTATGCGTATTTTTGTGTGTGCGCGCGCGTGTGAGGGTACTTGAGTGTGTGTGCCTGTCTGTCTGTGCGTGTGCTCGCGAATATTTTGTGTTCTTTGGAACTCTTGTGTCAACTGATAACGTCAACCTTTACGCTAACATACATGAGTGGGGCTGGGGTAAGGGAAAGTGGAATGGGTGAGTAGTCACAGAGGATGGGGGGGGGGGGGGTGGGGGGGGGGGGGGGGGGGAGCGGAGAAAGGATAAAATCAGGTTTAACAATCCCGGAACTGACGAGCTGTGAATGATCAGAGAAATTAAAGGGGGAAACACACACACACACACACACACACACACGCCCGCGCACGCACACACACACACACACACACACACACATATATATATATATATCACACACACACACACACACACACACACATATATATATATATATATACATACATACTAAACGCATAGGACATCAAACTGACAGATCGACAGACAGACAGACAGACAGACAGACAGAGACAGAAAGAAAAGACACACTGACAAATGCCAACATACACTCCCAGAAACCGAAGAAGGGGACAGACATGACAGTGGACAGAGACGGGAATAGACAAACAGCCAGACACACAGACAGACAGACACACAGACGGATACCCAGAACTCTTACTTACCAGGAGATGAAAAAAAAGAGGGGGGAGAGAGAGAGAGAGAGAGAGAGAGAGAGAGAGAGAGAGAGAGAGAGAGAGAACAGACAGACCACAAAATTCATTACCCACACAAAAGAACAAATCCCGTGTTGTCTATAACTCCTCCGGCATGACTCGACAGAGGTGTGTGTGTGTGGGGGGGGAGGGGGCGAGGGTGTGTGTGTTCAAGCGTCACTTTGCAAGCGACGCACCCTCGGAGGAATCAGGATTTCCCCCCAAATGAAAAGCAGTACAAATATAAGTTTTCTATAGAACTGATATATAGATATAGTATAATATATAACATTGTGATAAATAATGGCATGTCACTCAGTTATGAACGTAAACAGACGAGGAATGGACTGGTAAGTTACATGTTTTATAGGAAGAGAGATACGAAAAAGAAGTTATTCGAAACCGGAAAGACACAAACGGAAAAAGAAATGATTATGCTGTGCCGTAAAATACAACGTATAAACTGAGGCACTGAACGAAGCTTGCAACTGAAACGGAAATTTATACGCTATTCGCGAACACAAAAGGGAGCTTGTGTAGTAATTCACTATAAAGACCCTTTTTTGAAAAGATGGAAACGGATGCTTCCAGTCTTGGACTGATGGAGCCACTCGAGGTCATAATTATCGTTGAAGGCACAGACCGCATCATCTTCGGATACGATGGACTACCATGGAACTACTGAAAACCGGATGAAAAATATCTGCGAAGTACATCTCTCTCTGAGTCTGTCTTTCTTTTTGTTTGCTCTCTCTCTCTCTCTCTCTCTCTCTCTCTCTCTCTCTCTCTCTCTCTCTCTCTCTCTCTCTCTCTCTCTCTCTCTCTCTGTGTGTGTCTGTCTGTCTGTCTGTCTGTCTCTGTCTCTCTCTCCTTCATTCGTATATCGTTTGTGTGTTAACAATGTGTATTACATTAAGCTATAATATCTTGTTTACGTTTGCTTAACCCCCTTCAAATGGGGCGATGGCCTTATATTGAATAAATCATTTGGTTTTTGTTTTGTTTTGTCTCTACCTCCTTCCTCCCCCCCCTCTCTCTCTCTCTCTCTCTCTCTCTCTCTCAACTTCAGTGGTGTAGTGTGAATGGATCTGTGGGAGCACAGTGACAGCCCTTTAAGGACGTTGACAAATCCGATGAAGCTCACAGTCCACACTCGACGGGCGCAATAGCCGAGTGGTTAAAGCGTTGGACTGTCAATCTGAGGGTCCCGGGTTCGAATCACGGTGACGGCGCCTGGTGGGTAAAGGGTGGAGATTTTTACGATCTCCCAGGTCAACATATGTGCAGACCTGCTAGTGCCTGAACCCCCTTCGTGTATATATGCAAGCAGAAGATCAAATACGCACGTTAAAGATCCTGTAATCCATGTCAGCGTTCGGTGGGTTATGGAAACAAGAACATACCCAGCATGCACACCCCCGAAAACGGAGTATGGCTGCCTACATGGCGGGGGTAAAAACGGTCATACACGTAAAAGCCCACTCGTGTGCATACGAGTGAACGCAGAAGAAGAAGAAGAAGAGTCCACACTCTAGTCCTCCAGGAGGATCAGTGTCGATGACGGGGACCCATAAGAGCATTTAAGGCAGTTTGGCCGTTCGGTTGGGCCTGACCTACCCCCTGACAAATTCCATTGCTGAACCCACAAATACATAGGGTTCCCAAAAGGTTAAGGACCACTTGGGAACCAGCACGATTTTCTTTCTTGTATTTGTATTTGTATTTCTTTTTATCACAACACATTTCTCCGTGTGAAATTCGGGCTGCTCTCCCCAGGGAGAGCGCGTCGCTATACTACAGCGCCACTTTTTTTTTCTTCTTTTTTTTTCCCTGTAGTTTTATCTATTTTTCCTATCGAAGTGGATTTTTCTACAGAATTTTGCCAGGAACAACCCTTTTGTTGTCGTGGGTTCTTTTACGTGCGCTAAGTACATGCTGCACACGGGACCTCGGTTTATCGTCTCATCCGAATGACTATGAATGTATGAAGACAATGTAATGAGCACAGCTCATTAACAGAGGTGTTTTCTTGCACGTTTACTTCTCTTTTTTTTCTTTCTTTCTTTTTTTACATGAAAAAAAAGCCTACGGCTATTTTGGTTGAAAACATCGATTTTTCCAAGGCATTTTTTCAAGATGTTCATGTTGCAAGTGTGCCTGAAACAGCTGTAAGTGTATGGAATGTGAGGCCTGCGGTAAACTATTTGCAGCTTCATCTTTGCAGATCCTACTTCTGTACTTCTTATGTTATGATATCAGTTTTATTTGGATATAACACTGCGAAGCACTAAATAACGCGGCTACAGCTTGGAAGAGTGTCTCGTTCCTTGTCAACACACTTTGACAACAAAAATCAATTCACGATGATTCTAACCGCCCCAAGTCATCGTACCAGACCGTACAGTCTTCTGAATAGCGTAGACAATATGATATTGCTGGTCTAGACGCCAAACCAAAAATCGTTATGAAGACATATTTTAAGAATGCCCGTTTTTTGTTTGTTTGTTTGTTTTGTTTTTTGTTGTTGTTTTTTGTTGTTGTTGTTGTTTGTTGTTTGTTTGTTTGTTTTTTGTTTTGTTTTGTTTTTGTTTTGTTTTTTGTTTTTGTTTTTTGTTGTTGTTGTTGTTGTTTTTGTTTGTTTGTTTTGTTTTGCTTGTTTGTTTGGGTTTACGCACATACGCACACACACACAGTGAGAGAGAGAGGGGGGGGGGGAGGGAGAGAGAGAGAGGTAGATAAAGATACACACACATACACACAGACACACACACACACACACACACACACACACACACACACACACACACACACACACGTTTCCTGTTTTTTGGGTGGTTTTTTTATTTTTTTTATCTGTATACTCTCTGTTGTTTCAAAGACAGAATCGAGTTTTGTATAGTCAGCTACTTTCAAACAGTGATGTTCTTCTACAGATGTGCTGTGATTCTTTACAACTCACAACTCATCAAGTTGGATGGCAGAGATGCTAATTTTTGTTTTATGAGTATTATTTTCAATACTTGTTTCTGTTTACTTTTTTTATCATTATTCTTGTAACCCTATGCCATAAGGGCTGATACGTTATTGACATAAACATCTATGGTTTCTGAGTTCTCTCTCTTCCTCTCTCTCTTTCTCTCTCCATCCCTCCCATCTCTCTCCCTCTCTTTCTTTCTCTCTCCATCCCTCACCTTCTCTCTCTCTCTCTCTCTCTCTTTATCTCTCCATCCCTCCCTCTCCCCCGCCCCCCCCCTCTCTCTCTCTCCATTGTGTCCATTTTTTTCGACCCCTTTTCCTACCCAGTTATTTATCCATTTATGTCTTCACCATCTGCTGATAACTACAATTCACCCAAACTTCTCCTCTTTCTCCTCCGTACCCTCTCCTTTTGTTTGATTACCTACTCCTCCATCCATTACTTTCTACCACGTACTTTCTTTTTTACTCTCTCTCTCTCTCTCTCTCTCTCTCTCTCTCTCTCTCTCTCTCTCTCTCCACATCTGTCTGTCTGTCTGTCTGTCTGTCTGTCTGTCTCACCACTTTCTTTATTTGATGTTAACTTTTAAGACCACAGCACCCGCCATCTCTCTCTCTCTCTCTCTCTCTCTCTCTCTCTCTCTCTCTCCACATCTGTCTGTGTGTCTGTCTGTCTGTCTGTCTGTCTCACCACTTTCTTTATTTGATGTTAACTTTTAAGACCACAGCACCCGCCATCTCTCTCTCTCTCTCTCTCTCTCTCTCTCTCTCTCTCTCTCTCTCTATTAACATAGCGCCGAATGATGAAACTCTTTTCAGTTCCAAGGGTGGACTTGCGAGTAGTATCATTTGTGGAGGATGTGTATGGTTGAATGTCTTGTTGAAATTCACTGTCTTGTCTCTCTCACTCCCTACCTCTCATCTTCACTCTCTTCTCCTCCCCTCTTCAACACCCAACTGCCCAGCCCCCTTTCCCAAGGGAGAAAGAAGAGGTGGAAAATAGACTAGACGTCTCCCGCCTTCTCAGATCTGAAGGGTTGGCAGCCAACTGATGGCTGGCTGACTGCTGAATCCATCTTACGCGTACAAGGATGAAAAGACGTTGAACGTATCGCAGACCGTGCAAGCCAGACTTATAACAGAGTCCATAGCCAAGTCGATTCCTTCGCCACCCACCATCACCCCATGTGACCCAATGTGTGTCCAGTACCAGTCCCTTTTGTTCCCCCTCGACACTCACTTTTTTCCTCTTGCTTTGTTGTCTGTCTGGTCACATGCCCACTGTATAGGAGATGTGGGTCAGGAATCTGGCTGGTCTCAACTGATCAGGTTCAATTTTGACAACGTCTAAGTTTGGTTTGAACATTTTTAATATCAAGAAACAAGGTGAAATACAGCGTTCAATTAAGAAACCTTAAGCAACAACAAGGCTGAGCTTATAAGTCTAAGTTTGTCTTAATTTCTTTTTGTTAAGATGAGTTATTACGATATGATATGTTGCGTTAAATGAATTCAAGAGTTGTAGCTGGGGGGTTCGAAATGATTTTATTTGTTTGTTTATTTTTGTTTGTTGCTTTTTGTTTTTGTTTTTGAGGAAGCGTACTTTGGCTCTGAGTTGAGGTTTCAGGTGTGAAATTTTTACATTGTGGAGGTATCTGGCCTAGCATGAGCAATAGTTTGCTTTCATTTTGGGGTCAATACAAGGTAAGGTAACTGATGGGGAATCTTTTTTCTTCTTCTTCTTCCTTTTTTTTTTTTTTTTTTTTTTTTTTTTTTTTACATTTTGAACAGATTGGTTATGTCTGTTTGCAGAGCAGGCAAAAGCATCAACCATGCCACCACATTTTCACGACGAAAAGGTCCTCTTTTTTCAGCAGGAGCTGAGCTGATTCTCTGGTCCGATCCGTTTTCGAGCTATCAGTTCCTTTATTCCCATAGCAAATGTAGCTTTTCTGTTGATTGCTCGTGTCACTTTCGTGATTGCCTTCAGTGGCAATTACGTACCATGGTAACACTGCGTGGAGTTTTATTTGGTGAGAGATATAGATGACGTCATTTAATGCGCAGGCTTCGTTCAGTCCTGGCCTTCAAAAAACATGCCTATTTCTGTCGATATCGTTAAATGCAACTTATACTTCAATTTTTATTTCTTTTGAACACCTCCTTCACTCTCTCTCTCATCTTCTCTCTTTTTCTCTTCACCCCTGCCCTCTCCCTTCCTCTCTCCTTCCTTCTCCCCCTACCACCACCGTCACTACGCGATCTCTTCATTCCAAGGGAAACTTAAGAGGTGGAAAATAGGCAAGACGTCTCCCACCACCCCAGGGCGGAAAGGTTGACAGCCAACTGATAGCTGGCTGACTACTGATTCCAGCGTAGGCGAACAAGGATGAAAAGAAGCTAAACGCCTCCGTCCCTGAAAGCTGAACGTGTTGCAGAGTCCAGAGCCAAGTTGATTCCTTCACCACCCACCATCACCCTTTGTCGCCAAGATGTGTCCAGTACCAGTCCTTTTGTTCCCCCTCGACATTCACTTTTCCTCCCTTGCTTTGTTGTCTCTGTCTGGTCACATGCCCACTGTATAAGATATGTAGCTTTTTCTCTTGCTTGTTTAACTCACTCAGTACGGCCAGTCCTCTATTTTTCCTCTACACAGACCCCTCGGATGTCCAGTGGGTGTCTGAATGACCCAACCTTTAGCTTCCGTCGTCAGAACTGTGGTATTCTTTGTCAACATTCACCTCTTCAGTATAAGAGCGTTCCGCTTGCAATATTTTGATGATGGTAATTGGGATTAACGTCGTCTCTTTCGCCGTTCGTATGGAGAGAGTTAAGTTACTTTTGCGATTGCCTTATAAAGTTACATGCCATTAGAATACTGCTTCCATATGGTGAAAGGTATCGACGAAATCGTTAAGTTCAGTCTCGGCCTTAAAAAAAGCCTAAATCTGTGGTATATCACTAAATACATCACTGACTTGGGCAAGTTTGTGGGTCTTTTTCCTTCTTTTAACCTTCCTTCTCTTTCTTTCAATCTGTTTCTTTCTCCATACTATACCTCTCTTATTTGGTCTCCCCTAACAACCACTATCACCAATCAACCTTTTTTTCCAATGGAGACAGATGAGTGGCAAAATATGACTTCTCCAGCACCTCAGTGGCTGGCTATTCATTTCAACTCATGGACAAGGGTGGAAAGAAGCCAAACGTAAAGACGGCTGTGAAAGCTTAAGTATAATCATTATTGTGGACATGTGATTAATCACAACTGTAACCACGTTGAAAGACACACGCAATGTTAACATTGCACATATCATAATGCACACTCATTCTGCACATTGTCACATTTTCTGCTTTATATCATTAAGCCTATTTTAGAAAATAAAAACAAAGTACGAACTGTTATGTACACATTTGTGTATGTGTACTCTCTCTCTCTCTCTCTCTCTCTCTCTCTCTTACACACACGCACACACACACACATATATATATATATATGTACACACACACATACACACACACACACACACACACACACACACACACACACACACACACACACACACACACACACACAGCGCGCGTACACACACATCTGGCTCTTGAGAATTAAAGGTAAAATGAACGTGGGACAAAGGTCTTCTAAGCTCTAAATTTCACAGCTTTGAAGCGTCGTCATGATGGTAGCAAATGTAATGATACTTGGCTAAAACATGGCTACTGTCAGTTGCTATCTT
>NC_134876.1:85701231-85703731 GCF_041734735.1 Babylonia areolata
TGACGATATTCGAGAAAAATGTGTTGTATTTAAAACAAATTCAGCAAAGTATGAAGATATTTTTGGAGTGCTTAATTTAAATCAGGAAACTTCACTACAGTCACTTGCAAAATATATTGCAGAAGCGAATAACATGCGACGAAAAAAAACTCAACAATAATAAAATAGTATCAGGTGTTGCTCATTGTGAAAAGTGAAATCTGTGTTGTCACTCTCATATGGAAAATATTATGTTATACATTTATATATGTTTTTGTTTTTATTTCTCACTACATGCCATTACTTTGAATGGATGGTCGAACTGCACTTTGTTGCATAGATTGATTGATTTCGTTTTGGTTTTGGTTTTCATCAATATTATTACTATTGATGCATGTTGTTATTTGTATTATGAACCCCCATGTCATTAGGGCTGTAAAGCTATTGACATTAAAGTGTTCAGTGTTCAGTGTTCAGTGTTCTCTCTCTCTCTCTCTCTCTCTCTCTCTCTCTCTCTCTCTCCCTCAGAATGTTACTCTCGGATCTACATACATCTACTCGACACTACACGATTCCAACGGGATGAAATAAGCAAGACATATGATAAATCCAGTCTGAGGTTCCCTCCCCTCTCTGTTCTCCTTCTGTCTCCTCCAACACTCAGACAAAAAACATGAGAGAGAGAGAGTGAGAGAGAGAGAGAGAGAGAGAAATCCCACCTCCTTGTCAGAGACTGGCAGACACATCCACATATTTGGAACTATTGATTCCAGCCACGCCGACGGTACGAATGATAAATCAATCTTCTCTCTCTCTCTCTCTCTCTCTCTCTCTCTCTCTCTCTCTCTCTCTCTCTCTCTCTCTCTCACACACACACACACACACACACACACACACACACACACACACACAAACGCACGCACTCACTCACACACACACACACACACACACACACACACACACACACACACACACACACACACACACACACACACACACACACTGAAGAATTGTCAATGCCATCCTGTTTCACTTGCAATCTTTGTCATGACTGTAAAAATGTCTACGTCGAAATATATTTTCAAATCCTTTATTTTTTTCTGTGGCATCAATTCCTTGTAAGTGCACAGAGAATACATTTTTAGTGCTACACGTGCCTTTCTTGGCTGGCCGAAAAACAAGACTCTCATACTATCAACCCCCCCAACCCCGCCCCCTAAATTTGGATGTTGGTATGATGTCTATCTACTTGACATTATTACGATTTCAACAGGATGAATTAAGCAAGACGTAATTTGTATGATAAATGGAATCTGTAGCAAATCATTTCTCTCACCTCTCAATCTCTTTCCTGTCTCTTCCAACTCTCAGATACAAACATGAAAATGAAAGTCGCCTTCCCAGTCAAAGACTGAAAGTTTTCGAAGACACATACACGTGTTTCGTGATATTGTTGTTGTTGTTGTAGTTGTATTTCTTTTTATCACAACAGATTTCTCTGTGTGAAATTCGGGCTGCTCTCCCCAGGGAGAGCGCGTCGCTACACTACAGCGCCACCCATTTTTTTGTATTTTTCCTGCGTGCAGTTTTATTTGTTCTTTCCTATCGCAGTGAATTTTTCTACAGAATTTTGCCAGGAACAACCCTTTTGTTGCCGTGGGTTCTTTTACGTGCGCTAAGTGCATGCTGCACACGGGACCTCGGTTTATCGTCTCATCCGAATGACTAGCGTCCAGACCATCACTCAAGGTCTAGTGAAGGGGGAGAAAATATCGGCGGCTGAGCCGTGATTCGAACCAGCGCGCTCAGATTCTCACGCTTCCTAGGCGGACGCGTTACCTCTAGGCCATCACTCCACATATTTCCAGTCTCACTAGCGAAAGGGAGTGAGCTAAACGTATGAATCCTGTTTGTGGTATAAAAAAAAAACCCTCTCTCTCTCATTCTCCACATTGCACAAAGTCTGTTCTATTTTGTATCCTGGTGAAAAGCCCATTTTGGAAAAGAAAAACTTCAGTAAATAGACGTTTTGAATTTCTCTCTGAATATGTCCAGTCTCCATCTAGTTCAGGCTGTATCCCTACTCTCTCTTTTAGAACTATGGTGGAAGTAACACAGATAGCGATGGCCAAAATAAAAACCTGTTTATCTACGCATCTATGAAATAACATAATAGTCAAGAAAGAAAAAAAAAAACCCTCCTCTTCCACTATAACAGGATATTGCAAAATTGCTCCCAAAACGTCAACACATAAACAGGTCGAGGGCAATTCAAACCATCCAATGACACCAACATTGAAGCCACGCGAATTCACTATTGGGGATAGAGCCATTGGTCGTGTTCTGAGCTCGTCAGATGTCTCGTCACTGACAGTATACTGATCTCCTATGGAAGATGATCAAGAGACACCGCTTACGATTTAGTGGTATCCCCAATAGTCCACCGAAGAAAATTCAGAATCCATAGACTTCCCTATGCTGCCAAAAACATAGTGGTTCAGAAAAAGAAAGAAGATAAGAC
>NC_134876.1:85711231-85713731 GCF_041734735.1 Babylonia areolata
ATTTACACACATGCATACATGCACACATACACGCACGCGCGAAAACATACACACACATACTTACACACCCTGACATACACACGTACATAAAACACACACACATACACATATACGCACGCATTCACACACACACACACACACACACACACACACACACACACACATCACATCACATCACATCACATCACATCACATCAATCCCATCGACTGCTGCTCCCGCTAATCTGCCGACACTAACAAAAAAATACGTTGACATGGCTCACTATTGGTCGAAGAGGAGGAGTGGGATATCCCGTGCCCTCGTAGCAACCATTGCTCGTCGCCACAAACCAACACAGTCAGCAACTTACAGAAAGCAATTAGAAGCAGGACGTCTGCCACAAGAGCCACCACAATGGAGGAAGACTATGTACCAAGACACTCCGATCCGATGACGTCCGTTCGTGCCAACCCTGATTCTGCCAGCACACCAGGGACTCTCACCTCCTACTCAGACACACACACACACACAGACACGCACGCAGGCACACAGACACAGACAGACAGACAGATAGACAGACAGACACACACACACACACACACACACACACACACACACACAAACATGCACATAAACACACGCGTGCATATTTACACACATGCATACATGCACACATACACGCACGCGCGAACACATACACACACATACTTACACACCCTGACATACACACGTACATAAAACACACACACATACACACATACGTACACACACACACACACACACACACACACACACACACACACACACACAAATTTCTGCTTTGTTGTCGTGGAGGCAACAGACTGAGCGAGCATCTCTCTCTCTCTCTCTCTCTCTCTCTCTCCCCTCTCTGGAGCGAACGCAGATCGTTGGTCCTCACATCAATCCCATCGACTGCTGCTCCCGCTAATCTGCCGACACTAACAAAAAAATACGTTGACATGGCTCACTATTGGTCGGAGACGAGGAGAAGCAAGAAAACACAGTCACAGGTTAATACAGTTTCCTGTCAGCTAGCTTCTGTTTCGGTTTCAAGATGGTGTCACGCCACGCCATATCTCCTTTAAATAGATAATTTCTTTCTTTTTTTTTAAATCTCGTCTCAAAACTCACCTTTTCCCTCAGCAGTAAGTTCAATTGTGGCAGGTCCACTTCCTTTGCGTTAGCTGTGCTTGACTATGTATGTATACATATGTATGTGTACATAACTACATGCATGTATATGAATGTGTATTGTGTGCGCGTGCGTTTATGTAAGTTTGTGCCTGCCTATGTGTGCGTATGTGTTAGGGTAGCTGTTAGATACACATGTATTGTTAAAATGTATGTACGCAGTGTGTGTGTGTGTGTGTGTGTGTGTTTGTGTGTGTGTGTGTGTGTGTGGCGGGTGTGTGTGTGTGTGTGTGTGTGTGTGTGTGTGTGTGTGTGTGTGTGTGTGTGTGTGTGTGTAGTCATATTTTGGTGTGTGTATGTAACATAGATGTAATGTTTTATGTCAACAAAGCGTTTTTGTAATGCACCTAGAGCAGATTTCTGGATAGTGTGCTATATAAGTATCCATTATTTTTTTTTTTTTATCACAACAGATTTCTCTGTGTGAAATTCGGGCTGCTCTCCCCAGGGAGAGCGCGTCGCTACACTACAGCGCCACCCATTTATTTGTTGTTGTTGTTTTTTCCTGCGTGCAGCTTTATTTCTTTTTCCTGTCGAAGTGGATTTTTCTACAAAATTTTGCCAGGATCAACCCTTTTGTTGCCGTGGGTTCTTTTACGTGCGCTAAGTGCATGCTACACACGGGACCTCGGTTTATCGTCTCATCCGAATGACGAGCGTCCAGACCACCACTCAAGGTCTAGTGGAGGGGGAGAAAATATCGGCGGCTGAGCAGCGATTCGTCCTAGGCGGACGCGTTACCTCTAGGCCATCACTCCACCCCGATGATACAAGTCCTATCTTAGCGCCCTAAGTTATTGTACTGATTGGTTACACTTACACGGTTTGTGGGGACCGAAAGCGGAAAAAGCAAGATGGTGACACGTTAGTTTAATTTGTGACTGAATCTGCATCAAAACTGAGTAAAATGATGTACAAAATTAGAGTAGAACTCCACAGAAAAATGGGTTACAACATCTGCTGATGGTAATATCTTTTATACATGCACAAAAATTGAATTCTGAATTTAGGACGCTAGAATAGGACTTGGTTAGAACTTTGTTTTGTGAAATGAGTCTCTCCCAGTTTGCAGGATTGTGTTTCCACAATTGTCACTTACGTATGCAGCGTAGACCATTCATTCTTCGTAATTGTCACGTTTGTAAGAATAATAGATAATGAACTTTGGCAGAACACACACACACACACACACACACACACACACACCCATACATACACACACACACACACACACCCCTCCCCACACACACACACACAAACGCATCCATCCATTCACCCATCCATCCATCTACCATCCATCCATCCATA
>NC_134876.1:85718731-85721231 GCF_041734735.1 Babylonia areolata
ATGGCGGGGTAAAAACGGTCATACACGTAAAAGCCAACTCGCGTACATACGAGTGAACGTGGGAGTTGCAGCCCTCCAACACAGAAGAAGAAGAAGGTCAAGGAAATGTCCGATTGAGACAGTGATGTAAGTAATACTGAGGAAGGAAAGTTATGAAGGCGAGGGAGGAGTAAGGAGAGAGAGAGAGAGAGAGGGAAGAGACAGAGACAGAGAGAGAGAGGAGGTAAAATCAATTCTGCCAAAAAAATAAGACACGAATCACAATGATAATTATGTAAGCACCTGCTCAGGTTGAATTCTGGATTTTTGCCCTTAAAAGAGGAACATTTATTTATTTATCTATTTATTTGTTCATTTATCTATTTATCAGTCATCTGATGAATTCTTTTATTCTTTAACTATCTGTTCACTACATCCATTCCATTATTTTCTGAATCTTTATCGTTATCATTATTCTTTGTAATTCATCATTGTATCTATTCTCTATCAATGTTAGTGCTAAAAAAGTCGTTTTTCATAAGTTTACTCAATAGCTATTGTTGTTAGCTTTTTTGTTTGATTTTTTCAGTGATAACATGATGAAACGGGGGGGGGGGGGGGGGGGGGGGGGGGGGGGGGCATAATAATATCCATGTCAGGACTATTAATGCGTGTGTACTGCTCTGCAGCTGAGAGACCCATCTCACGCCGCACACGACCAAATCCTTATAGACCACATTACCATCACAACACAAGGAACTGTCTGTGTTTGTCGAGTTACCCCCTCCCTCCCCCCAACCTTCACCCCCCCCCCCCCACCCCACCCCCCACCCCCGCCCCCTTCCTCATCTCATGCCTCCCTTCCCTCACAGAGAGAAAGAAAGAGAGAGAGAGAGAGAGAGAGAAACACACACACACACACACACACACACACACACACACACACATACACACACAGACACACGCATGCCCACACACTCAAACACATACACGCCCACACGCGCGCGCGCACACCCACTTACCCTCGACAGCATAACACCAAGAAACATAAAATGTTTTCACACAGTCGAGCAAAAAAAAAAAAAAAAAAAAAAAACCTTGAAAAAAAGGACATGGAAGAGTAGAAGAAAAAAACATGGACGGGCAACAAAGCAGGCTCAATCAAATAAAGAGAGAGAGAGAGAGAGAGAGAGGCAGGAAGATGCGGAGAAAGAACAGAGGGACGCCAAAGGGCACAGCCGACACACAAACTACCACAAAAAGTAGCAGGGGGAGGAAATGTCTGGGCGTGAAAGGGTGTTCCAGGGTGGGGGTGTATAACAGAGGGAAAATCGGGAGGAATTGGACAGGGGGCGTGTGGGGGGTAGGGAGGGGGGGAGGGGGGATGTTGGGGGTGGGATGGAAGAAGGGAGTGGAGGAGGAGGAGGAGGAGGAAGAGGAGGGGGGGTTGAAAGGAGTGGAGGTAGAACCGACTTAGCCATAGTCGCCGAATTATTATACGTTTAGCTAACTTCGTCCGCACTTTGGTCGTGGCTGGAATCGATAGTATCAATCTGCTGTACAAGATACGCGGCATAGTATTTTATGTGCGTGTGCCAGAGGGGGAGAAAGAGACAGATAGACAGACAGACAGACAAAGCGACAGAGAGACATGGAGAGACAGAGACAGACAGACAGACAAAGAGAAAGAGACAGAGACAGACAGAGACAGAGAGACAGAGAATGTGTCGGTGTGAACGCATATTTGGATCAAAGTATAAGACAGTGCAACATGTCGAAAGCGCAAACTAAAACCAACTTCACAACCTGCATGTTTTAAACACACGAATCCAACCAAGCCCATGAGTAAACAAGCTAAAGTATGGAGTTCATTTGACACCCATTTATTTTCATCTGAGGCATATATTATATTATCTTAGTGTGCCAATCTAGACTTGCTTCTTTAGTGTGTTTCAGCAGTAACGAACTCGGGGTATCGATTTGCTTTAACATTCACCAAATAATATACTTGGCATTAGTAGATCCACACCCTAAACCTTTCGTAACTGCAAACAAATGAACTGATTCAGAACGAAAGACGGGAATTCTGTGTTGGCAATGGTCACAACCAAGCTTATTATAATCTAAACAATACTGTCATATTAAGTACCTAGACTTTTAAAAATAGAGTTCAGCAAACAAACAAACATAACTCTTGCCTTCAATCAGCAAAATAACGCAGTCGACATCACAGTACCGGTTTTTCCCTTTTATTTCTTTTTCTTTACCCAAGGTCAGATGGCAAAATGAGGCTATGGACATAAGATGGATGCTTTGGAAAAAATATATATAAAGTAGCGGGGGAGTGTAAGACTTCTTCTTCTTCTTCTGCGTTCGTGGGCTGCAACTCCCACGTTCACTCGTATGCATACGAGTGGGCTTTTACGTGTATGACCGTTTTTACCCCGCCATGTAGGCAGCCATACTCCGTTTTCGGGGGTGTGCATGCTGGGTATGTTGTTGTTACCATAACCCACCGAAC
>NC_134876.1:85731231-85733731 GCF_041734735.1 Babylonia areolata
CGCCGCAACTGTTTCTCCTCAGCAGCCACGGAAGTTGTGATGTTGACGGATAGTTTTGCAGCCAGTTGCTCGGTTTGCTCAGAGTAGGCCAGGCCGTGTCACACAGCCCGACTGACCTGGAGGAACCTGGTGGACAGTTCTTCGATACCCCAAAGACCATTCACAGAGCTATAGGAGTAGAAGAACAGGAACAAGAATAACCAGAAAAATAAGAACCGGAGCAAGAAGAAGATCTACAACAGTTTCAGTTTCAGTAGCTCAAGGAGGCGTCACTGCGTTCGGACAAATCCATATACGCTACACCACATCTGCCAAGCAGATGCCTGACCAGCAGCGTAACCCAACGCGCTTAGTCAGGCCTTGAGAAAAAAAAAAAGGGTAAATAAATAATAGATAAATACATAAAAAAAGAACTACTACTAATAATAATAATATGTATAAGGCACAAAAACTTGATGAAGTCAACTATAAGCGTACATAAATAAATAAATAAATAATAATTATAAAAAAAAGTAATAATAATAATAAGAAGAAAATAAATGAATAAAAAAAAGACAACAATGATGATAAATAAGCAAATAAATGTAAAACATGCAGACTGGCACACATTCACACATACACACACATGTGCATAACAGATATGCACCAAACTACATCTACAACAACAAGAAGAACAACAAGAAGAAACAAGAAAAGAAGAAGAAGAAGAAGAAGAACTTGGAAGCCCGTTTCAGTATCATACAACACTTTCTTCCCAGGATGAACAGCAGCCAAAGATTCATGATAAACTTAAGATAAAGACGAAGATATCTTATTTTGCCAATGTCGAAGAAACAGTGGGGAAAAAATGAATAAATAAAGGAGAGTCAGTGCAGGTTAACAAAGATAAAATGGGGAAAAAAAGAAGAAAAAAAGGAACTGCAAAAGCGGACTGCATGTGGAGAATTGGTGTTGCATGTAAGTCATGGTGATGAAACCATTCAACGTATACGTTATTGTTATTGGTAATAGCGTTCTTTTTTCTTCTTCTTTTTTCTTTTCTTTTCTTTTTTTCTTTTCTTTTTCCGCCTGTATTTCCCACTACAGTTAAACAATGTCTCAAAGTATCGTACAACAGTGGGCATAAAAATGTAGTTTTAGACACGTAGGCATTGATGAAGCCAGGTTTCTTGCCTGCTTTCTTTCTTTCCATTTTCTTTCTTTCTTTCATTCTTTCCTATTTTTCTTTCCTATCTTTTCTTCTTCTTTTCATCTTTTTATTTCCTTACTTCCTTCTTTTCTTTCTATTTTCCCCCCTTTTTTCTCTATCTTATTTTTCTTTCTCTTCCTTCTTTTCTTTTTTCTTTAAGTCTTCCTTCTTTCCTTCTCCCGTATTTTCTTCCTTTTTATTGTTCGTGTTTCTTTTTTTTTTAATTAGTTCTCTTTCGTGTCCAATGTTTGCATGTACAGATCTGAGACTGACAGCAGAAGAAAAAAAATAAGTAAGTCAACAGTGAAGATGTTAGCGGGCTACAAACTATCATCACCACCACCACCACCACCACCACCCCTCTCTCTCTCTTTCTCTCTCTCTTTCTTTCT
This sequence comes from Babylonia areolata, assembly GCF_041734735.1. NCBI lineage: Eukaryota > Metazoa > Mollusca > Gastropoda > Neogastropoda > Buccinidae > Babylonia > Babylonia areolata. The sequence continues at coordinate 85,732,813 of NC_134876.1, forward strand.
TAAGCCCATCGCACACGGGGCGGCAAAGCAGCAAGTTTCACGCGACAAGCAGCAAAAACGCGCAGCGCCCCGTGTGCGAGGTTTTCAGGCAGCAAGAGTAGGTGGCTACGCACCAAGATCGCCGTTGATGCGCGTCAAGTTTCTTCGACAGAACTTGTCCTATTCCCCCGCGACAAAAGCGACAGACGTGCGTGGAGCAACCAATCACGAGACCCGCTCGTTTCACGTGAGACAAAATGGCTGACGTCGTTTGGACTCGATTCACTCGTTTGACGTTGCTCAATTAATCATGGAAACAAAGTGTTTTGGAAGAAAACGATTAGACTGTTTGGATGAAAAGATTGTCATTACATCTGAACGCATGTCTGTTTAAGAGTGATTTCTGTGTGTGCCCCCAAAATGTTGACTTACTACTTTGAACACCAACTCACATGGTAACGTTTGCAATTCCTGCATGAGAATATTCAGACAACGAAAGTATCTTTGACTGAAATTGTACGGATAACTGGATTTCCAAATATCTTTTAGAGCTGTACACACTTCTTCTTTATTTCCACACACACATCATGTGCAAGTACACACACACACACACACACACACACACACACACACACACACACCACCACCACCACCACCACCACCACACAAAAACACAACTGAACATTCACACAACCCCTACTGAACACACACACACACACACACACACACACACACACACACACCGCACCACACCACACCACACACAAACAGTACTGAACACACACACACACCACATCACACACACAAGCCGTACTGAACACACACACACACACACACACACACACACACACACACACACACACCAGACACAAAAACACTGAACTCTCACAAAAACAGTACTGAACACACACACACACACACACACACACACACACACACA
>NC_134876.1:85738731-85743731 GCF_041734735.1 Babylonia areolata
TTTACCACGGACACACACACACACACACACACACACACACACACACACACACACACACACACACACACACACACACACACACACACACACACACAACCGAACACCGGGTTAAAACATAGACTCACTTTGTTTACACAAGTGAATCAAAAATTGAGCACCGCACCATAACCTGTTGGGCTCATTGGATGATGCATGGTGTAGGCCTACTATTGTAGAATAAATAAAAAAGAATCCAAGCCCAGTTGTCTTCGTTTTCCATAACGTAAGCATAAGCATCAAAAACGTCTTGGTTAAACTTTTAACCCTTAAAACATTGTTTGCGTTTTGTGTGGGGTGTTGGGTTGTTGTTTTTTTAAAGCTCTCATTTATGCTCCTATTGGTCTTAACGAACATCGAAAACGAGGAAATCTCTCTCTCTCTCTCTCTCTCTCTCTCTCTCTCTCTATATATATATATATATATATATATATATATATATATGTCTATCTATCTATCTATATATGGCATTACTCCCACACCGCTCATTCTGAGTTCCCCATACACGCCACACTTTGGTTCGTCTCACAGTCTCAGCATCGGCAGTCCACAGGGAACCATCGATGTTAGGTCGCCAAAAGGCCATACACCAGAGGAGACCCTGCACTGCTGCTGAGTAACTCCGATGGTGTTCAGTAGTGATTTAACGTACTTAGGACACCCCCTGCTAAGCCCCCTTCTGACGACAATAATGGCTAAGTCGCGGAGCCAGACTGATTGAGTGTCCCTCCCAGAGTGGAGACCGCCACCATGTCTTTCCACCGACAGCCGCCCATGAATCTGCCGACACTGAAACCTTGATGGGGCTCACCCCAAGCACGGAAGTGGAGAGGTATCGAAACATGGGCCACCATGAGAGCAGGGAATGAAAAGGCACAAAATTTGGGACTTTTTTTGTTTGTTTGTTTTTGTTTTTTGGATGATGAAGGAGAAAGAGGATGACGATGATGATGATGATGACGATGCTGCTAATTAGATTTGGGACCACATAACAAGGCTTACTCTGCGCATCCTGTCATGATATCCCCGCGTTAACCAGGCCCGAGAGATACAAACAGCTGTGGAGTTGGTCAGGAAATTAAAACAATACACCCAAAGAAGTAAAGTGGATGATACTCCACAGTGTGGTCCCAGCCTTCCCATTTAAGCCCATAGCACATTCAACTCTGGGTAGGAGCTGGCCGCAGCCCGAAAAACCCACATCCGCTTGAATTCGAACCCGCGTCCGCCCGGGACGCTAACCACTTCGGCACAGCAGCCGGTTAAATTCATATATTTTCTTAACTGGCATTTCATAATCCTAAACATGATGGGAACACTAGCAAAGGTGAATGCAAAAACAGTCTAGTATTTTTCAAAATCAAAATCAAAATGATATTTTAAACATTGATAACTACGTCACAACCTATCATTGTTTATCGCAACTGACTTCTATGATCATAAAATGCATTTATAAATCTTGCTTTTTTCCCCATCGAAGCAGACTGTGGATGGATTTCTCCTTCCAAAATGAAATAAATTCAGTCGCCCCAGCTCTTTCCTGCACTCGACAGTCCAACACAAGATAAACAACAATGAAATAGTCACCAGTAACAAGTCCCCTGTCGACTCACCAGCCGAGGCAGACAGACAGTGTTTCCAGCAATATTGATCTTGCCGGATGTGTAATCACCTGAATCCAGTGAACGACACTGGCCAGCCACACGGTGTCACCACCACAGGAAATCAGTTCAGTGGCACTCGGCCCATTCCAGCAGTTGTAGAAAGCGTTCGGTTGCTGTTCCTGTCAAGGATGAGCTTTCATAATCGCAGCAGAAAGCTATGTAGCTATAGCCTTTAACTCTTTCCATACGAACGGGGAAGGAGACGACGTTAACTGCGTTTCACCCCAATTACCATCATCAAAATATTGCAAGCGGAAGGCTCTTATACTGAAGACGTGAATGGTGACAAAGAATACCACAATTCTTACGACGGAAGTTAAAGATTGGGTCATTCAGACACCCACTGGACATCCGAGGGGTCTGTGTAGAGGAGAAGAGAGGACTGGCCGTACTGAGTGAGTTAAAGAAATACGGATTGACTGCAATGGTTGCGGGACGTTCTGGAACTGTTTCCACACGGTACAGTTTACTCCCCCCTTGTGTAATTTGATGGGCAGCGTTTTGAAATAAATTTTTGAGTTTAAGCTGTGTACGCTTGGTTTGCTTTGAAGAACTACCGTGCTTTTTTTTTTTTTTTTTTTTTGTCTTCTTTTGTTTTATAATACAGTGTGTGTGGGGGGGGGGGGGGGCGGGAGGGGGGGTGTAAATCTGCGCATGTGGGTTCAAATTCTATATACTTTTCCTTCAATTTATCACACACAGTACAACCAAACTACCTAAGCCTTTTCTGTCACTATACACCCCAGTCGAAAATGATGACTCTCAATAAAATTAAAACAGCATGCAACAATCACCCTCAGTGTCAGACAATAACTGTCAACATCAAATAAGTCTCCAACAATCACACTCAACGTCGGGCAACTCCCAACAATTACCCAAAACATGAACTGGTCCTCTACAATTACCCACAACACCAAATAATCCCTACCTTTAAAAAAAATAATAATAAAAAAAATTAAAAATAAAAAATAATAATCCCCACCTATCACCATCAGCGTCACATAGCCCCTAAAAATCACCCACAACCACGAGTAGCCCGCGATAATCACCCACAAAACTGAATAGCCCAAAACAATCACCATCATCATCACGTAGTTCCCGACAACCACCCTCAACATCTAAAAGCCCCCTCCCAATCACCATCAACACCAGTCGCCAACAATCACCCACAACATCAGATAACCCACAACAATCACCCACAACACCAAATAAACCCCAACAATCCAAAACAAAACCATATAGCCCGCCACCAATGAGCCACAACTTCAAATAGCCCCCAGTAATCACCTTTAATATCAAACAACCGCCAATAACTACCCTCAACACCTAATAGCCCGACAACAATCACTCACGACGTCAAATAGCCGACCCCCTACCAACCAGCCACAACATCACATACTCCCCCAACAATCACTCTCAATGCCACATAATCTCTTTCAATCACAAACATCAACCAGCTCTCAACAATCTACCACATCAAGTAGCCTCCAGCAATCATTCTCAACATCAAATAGCTTCCGATAATCACCCTCAACATCACATAGCCTCCAACAATTACCCTCAAAGTCAACTTCAATTAACTTCAAATATTCCCCCCAACCATTACCAACGACAACAAATACTGAAATAGCTTCCAGCGATCATCCTCAACAGCACATAGCCTCTATCCAATTACCCTCAACATCACATAGCCTCCACCAATTACCCTCAAAGCCAAATATCCCCTAGTAATCACCCACAACATCCAATAACCCCCCCAACAATCACCCACAACGTCAAATAGCCCCTAACCATCACCCACAACGTCAAATAGCCACCCAACTAGCGCCTATCGATTCATCCCCGAAGCAGACAGCCTGTGGTTCCAGCATATTCATCCAGGTCGATTTGTATTCCGAGCGGCCACACAGTCACAGGTCTACCAGATAATCAATAGCACTCAGCCATTCATTCTGCAGCAGCAGCTGTGACAGAAACCTTTCCCTTACTGGCTGGACTGTTCAATCTCAGTGAATGATCGCGTATGTGGCAATCAGCTGTTTGGTTATACCTGTTGTTATTTAACAATGATCAACGTCTCTTAATGTAATGTTTGCGTATTGTAAACATGTGTGTGTAGGTGTGTGCGTATGTGCGCGTATGTGTGTGTGTTCGTGTTGATGCTTATGTCTGTGCTGTGTCTGCATTTGTCTGTTTGTCCTTTATATATATATATATATATATATATATATATATATATATATGTATGTATATATATGTATATATATATATATATATGTGTGTGTGTGTGTGTGTGTGTGTGTGTGTGTGTGTGTGTGTGTGTACGCATGCATGTATGTTTGTTTGTCTCCCTGACTGTTCGTGTTTCTATGAGGGTCTCTGTAGGTGTGTCTATGTTTGTCAATGACTGTGTCTGTATGTCTGTTTGTGAGCACACGCATGCACACAAATTATCTTCTCTCCAAAATACCCAGATCAACACATTTCATCTCAGAGCAGTCCAAGCCAAACGCAAAACATTACAAGAAGATGCTGTCTGTATGGAATGATTTCCTGCAAGCGCCTGTGGTTTAATCATACATCAACGAGTCAGACAGGCAGCTTTTCCAGCGTATTCATCAGGTCTGATTTTGTAGTGACCTTAATCCTGGTCAGGAGACCAGGCAGTCACATACAAATACAGCCGTAGAAAATCAATAGTAATCGTGCAGGCTGCGACAGCGGCATCCATGACACAACTATTTTCATTCCAGGCCAGTAAGAATCGTGGGTATTCCGCGCTCGTTCGTGGCTTTAGTTTCACTTTCAGTTTCAATTCATCACTGTGTTCAGATAAATCCATATACGCTACACCACATCTGCTAGGCAGATGCCTGACCAGCAGCATAACTCAAAGCGCTTAGCCAGGCCTTGAGAGCATGCACACAGAATAGTTGGGTGCCTATCAGAGCGGATTTCTGCTACATCATTTACCAGAGGACAACAGTCCCGTTGCGATGGGTTCTTTTACAGTGCGCCAAGTGCGTGCTGCACACGGGACCTCGGTTTATCGTTTCTTCAAAATGACTAGACGCTCAGTTTGATTTTTCATTCAAACTTGGGAGAAAGGGCGAGAGCGGGATTCGAACCCAGACTCTCACGGACTCTCTGTCTTGGCAGATGAGCGTCTTAATCATTCTGCCACCTACCTACTTTCAGGTATTGTATTGATGATAGCCAGTGTGTGTGTGTGTGTGTGTGTGTGTGTGTGTGTGTGTGTGTGTGTGTGTGTGTGTGTGTGTGTGTGTGTGTGTGTCGGTG
>NC_134876.1:85751231-85773731 GCF_041734735.1 Babylonia areolata
TTATATTAACGTTCGTTGTTTCTTAAGGTTATATCAGATCTATTTTCTTTTCTTTCTTTTTTTTTCCTTCTCTGCTGCTTTCCAGTAATGAAGCAGTGTTTTTGCTTGCTTGTTTGCTTGCTTTCGGGTTGTGGATTTTTGGTGTGTCGTTTTCTTTTGCTTTCCAGTGGGTCCTCAAAATGACGTGGCTGTTTGTTTTGTCTTTTACTTGTTCATGCCCACAACGAAGTTGGTCTTGCTCAGTGGAAAGAGAAAAAAACCCATGATTTATTGCGCTTCGCATCAAATGCTCTCCTACACAGTGTTTTCACACAAGGGATTCCATCAGCCTCATCTGGTCCGTTAAATATTTTAACTGAACCACCCCTCACATCAGCATTTCAACAGCAGACATAAATGTGATAATTTCCCTCCTTCGCTGCGCCAAAGCGTAGAGCACGTCAAAACTGTCCTCACTACTAGGTATGACAGTTCTGCCTGACACAAATTGTTCTATAAGCATACAGATTTATATTTTTTTTAATTTATTAAACTTTAGAGTCAGTGATTAACAGCTGATAGAGTTTGTTGGCTATGTATTTGCGTAAGAGTACAAAATATTCACATGAAAAGGACATTGTCATATTTCCCTATCTAATCGAAACAAAGACTGCCCTGTGCTTTTCCTCGCATGTAAACTATTCCAAGACATCACACGCACACACACACACACGCACACAAAACAGAGGAAAGATGGAGAAGATTGGAAAAGCTGTAAGAAGCTAAGAAGGAGAGGGAGGAGAAACTAAATAGACAAAGCAACGGTAATCTAAGACTGTGTGCAGCGCTGCTGCCAAGGAACCGAGGGTAAGAAAGACGGGGCAGACAGACAGACAACATCACTGACCACTGTTAATTACCGGGGAGGGGGAAGGAACGGGTGGAGGGGGGGTGTGGAAGAGGGGAGGTGTGGGGGGGGGGAGGAGTGAGGCTTTCCACCTTAGCTGTTCTATTCCTGGCCACACATCTCCTGTCGGCTGTCTGCACAGCTATGAGGAGCTGGCCAAGAGTCATTCCTCCGGACTGTCGGCCGCTCAATTACTGACGCTGCTTTTCCCTTCCTGTTCGTGGTAACCAAGGGAGACAATGGCATGGAGCTGGGGCTGCTGGGTGGAAGGGGGGTTGGGTGGGGGAGTAGGGGATGGGATTGCGGTGGTGGGCGGAGGAGGGGGTGGGTGGGAGGGTAGGCTGTTTTTGTGCGAAATGTTCGAGAATGTTTTTCACGTGTCAGGAGATGGACATTCGTTGTCCGCTTCGGTTGTAACTCTCATGCATTCATGCATTCCCGTGAAGCATCAGAGAAATAATTCATATCAACTTAGCAGTGGAACTGTGCTACCACGATCGGTTTCACTAACACTAGCTGTCTGTTGTATCGTCTTTTAGCTTCGCGTATATCGAACATGGACAATTCTCCTTCAGATTCTACACAATGGTGTCTCCACACAGCACTAACATTCAAATCTGAAAGTGCAGCACAACACAATTATTTTCTATCTGTGCACATTGAAAATTAAAACCCAGTCAGTTGATATGTTGGTTAGTTGATATGTGCACTTTTCTATTAAAACAAAATGTCTTGTGTGTATTTGCGAGAGTATGCATTAAATGTTTTGTGAAATGACCTTGCTATTTTTGGAGTTTAACAGAGACAAAAAGCAGAAACAAATCCCAGGACGTGTTTCTGAAAAAACAAACGTATTTGAAAGCATTACAGAATCCAGAAAAAAGTTGGAGAACTGATGAAAAATGGATAAAATCAAGACGAAGAAGAAGAAGAAAGATGAAGAGATCACATAAACTGAAAATAGAGAGCACAAGGAGTGTAAGCTGCTGCTGCTGCTGTTGTTGTTGTTGCTGCTGCTGCTGCTGCTGCTGCCATGGAAACAACTGAGAGCAAGACAGGCAGACAGCTGACAAAGGGCTTAAGCACAGAAGCATTACAATGATTCCAGGAATGTGTTCTGATCACGACTACTAACATACATGTACACACAGTCACTCGTGCATAAACATTCTTGGAGTGGCGGCCTGGTGATGACATGTGTTCCTAGGAAGCGAGAGAATCAGCGCGTGCCGGGGGAGGGGGGGGGAGGTCGGGGGGGGGGGGAAGGAGGGGGATCAAAACCAACACTTTCCAGACTTTTCTCCCCTTCCACTGGACCTTGACTTGTGGTCTGGACGCTAATCAATCTCGGTGTACTTCGACATCTTAAATCGAAGTATTGTTGAATTGCATTTGTGTCATAATCTTTTTATGTCTTATGTCTACTTTTAGTATGCTATTTCATGCCTATTTTATTCATATCCTTTAATTGATTTTGTGTTGTACATGTATGGCTGTGATGATGAATGTATGATTTACTCTTAGTTAACTTTTAAAGATTTCTGTTGTGTTGTTGTCATTTACTGTGATTATTTATTGTATATATGTTGAATGACAGTGATTTCCGTGTATTGTATATGTGTTTTACACCACAAATGAATTTCTCTTGTTGAGATAATAAAGTATTCTGTAATCTGTATGTTTGCTTTGCATCAAGAACGTTCATTGGTGTATGGAGTTAGCGTTGACTTTGGACAATTCTTAAGCACTCAGCGCTGCTAAGATCACTCATGCAACCCACCCCTTGTTACACTGTTTTGGTAACGAATGAACTGAGATGTTGCAGAACTTGGCAATGGCCTTGCAAGTTGTCATCGTCAAATTTCACTGGAGTTGTTCAGTGTTATTATTGTGCGGCAGTGCTTAACACTGTGTTGGTGCTTTGCGTGTAAAACTCTACTGTTTTGATGATGATGATGCTGTTTCAAGTGAAAAGAATATAAGAAAAGAAAAGTATTGGTTTAACCTTTAACCTTAAAAACTGATTTGCGCTTGGGGTGGGGATTTGGAGTGGAGGTGTGAGATTAAAAACCTATAATTAATACTCATTTTAGCCATTTTGTTCCTCCAAATGGGAGGTTTGTGTTGTATACATACATACATACACACACACACACACACACACACACATATATATATATATATATATATATATATATGTGTGTGTATGTGTCTTTGTGTGTTGTCTGTGTCTGTGTGTCTGTGTCTGTGTGCATTGAAAAAAATCATCTCTGTATTGTCCACGCTGTTTCAGTGGCTACATCTACCCCGTCAACGCTCGTCCCCCCAAAAAAAAATCACCCGTACACAGCCACCAACCTTGGCTCATCTTCCTGCTCTGAACTGAGTCAATCCCAGTGCATCCAACAGTCCACAGAGAGCTATCACCGATAGCTGCCACGAGGCCGCATACATCGACCTGTTTATCTTCTCTCACTTTCACTTTCACTTTCTCAAGGAGGCGTCACTGCGTTCGGACAAATCCATACACGCTACACCACATCTGTTGAGCAGATGCCTGACCAGCAGCATAACCCAACGCGCTTAGTCAGGCCTTGAGTGCATGCTTACATATTTGTGTACCTATGAAAGGGGATTTCATTTTATGTAATTTCGCCAGAGGACAACACTCTCGTTGCCATGGGTTCTTTTTCAGTGCGCCAAGTGCGTGCTGCACACGGGACCTCGGTTTATCGTCTCATCCGAAAGACTAGACGCTCAGTTTGATTTTCCAGTCAAACTTAGGAGAAAGGGCGAGAGCGGGATTCGAACCCACACCCTCACGGACTCTCTGTATTGGCAGCTGAGCGTCTTAACCATTCTGCCACCTTCCTCCTTCTCTCCTTATCTTCTCTCAACAAAATTAACGAACAGTGAAGAAGTTGGCAAACCTGCGAACCTGCAAGGGAGGCACTGTTACGTTGGTGGTCGTTGGCAAAGGATCTGTCTGTTGGCAGTCATGTCTTCTCCATAGGGATTTGGAAGGGGTGGAGAGTGCGGGTGGTACACGTGGGTATGTTAAGTGTGTGTGTGTGTGTGTGTGTGTGTGTGTGTGTGTGTGTGTGTGTAGGTGTGTGTGTGTGGATACAGGTATGCTGGGTGGGTGGATAGAGTGGGGGTGATTTTTGTTTTTAATTTTTTTTTTTTTTACTGCTGCTGCTGTCTGTCACTTTAGTGGACGGTCTGGAGGTAGTGTGCGAGAAGGATATGATTATGTAACGTTGATTGTGGGAAGGAAAGGCTCTGTGTGTGTGAGTGAGAGAGAGAGAGAGAGAATAAGATGATAACATTACCGTGAAAAAAAAACAAACAAACAAACAACTGTTATGACTTTATCCATCTTCCAACAGTTCTCAAAATTTTTTCTCGATTTTGTAATGCTTTCAAACATGTCTGAATATTGATTCGCAGACCAATTCTGAGTTTAACTCTCAGACTATTATCAAATTCATTACGGACCAAGTATTGTTCTAATGTCAAGTGCATATGCTTTAGTAACCTGACAATTAAGCATATAATTTTCGAGTGTAGCTTGTTGAAGCCTCATGTACACGAAAGTGTGTTTCCACAAGTGACTGAGAACTTTGATATTTTTTACTTTTTGCATTCATTATCAGTTGTTTCGCTTGTTAGTTTAACGACTTCTCTTTTACGAAGTCCTTTAAGTTATTTCCTGTAATTTTATTTAGATTTTTTTTTTTTCAAATTTCACCCAACCCGGGCCCCTCCTTCATTTGCCCAGTTTTCCCCCAACTCTCCATTCATTCACATCCCCCACCCCTTCTAAACGATAATACTCAATTGTATACATTAGTACTTAAAACAAAATGTCTTCAATTACCGATATGTGTGACGGGACATTAAACAAAATTCCTCCTTCCAAATACGTCTGCTTTTTAGAAACCTGTCCTGGGATTTTTGTTGTTGTTGTTGTCTCTGTTAACTTCTGAAAAATGTTAAAATAGATTAAAAAAAATAATAAATTTGAAAAAACAACAACAAACAAACAAACAAACAAAAAACAACGTTTTCTTTGCAAGTTGTGCCTGGGGACCCGAAAATGATGCAAGGGAGGTAACCGTAATGTCTGTTCAGTACGAGTGGTCAGCTCAACTCAGCTGTTGCAAACCCAGGCACTGTCCGGCAAACAGGCACTGACACAGGGAGAGTGTATTTAGTATTGAAGCCTTTACTTGAATCTCCGAAGAGATGCTTTTTCCGCTCCTGTGATCAAACTGTGTGTGTGTGTGTGTGTGTGTGTGTGTGTGTGTGTGTGTGTGTGTGTGTGTGTGTGTATAGAGAGAGAGAACATTAAACAGAGAGAGAGAGAAAAAAATTTTCCACCGATCACATATTTGTACTTAGGAGATGTTTTGAATAATTATGTATTACGTCCAAAAAAAAATCTAAATGTTTGAATCAAAGTCCAGTTGGTGTCTACCTTTAATTAATCACGTTATTATTATTATTATTCTTATCATTATTATTATTATTATTATAAGCATACTTTATACTGTTATAGGGATGTTTAATTCATTGTTGTAATTCATCAGTTGTTTATCAGTCTGGTCATTTGTAGCACTTCCTTTCCCACGACTCTGTTTCTTCAATACTTCAGTCATCCTACCATCTCTTCTCCCATCTTCCAAGCGCACATACACACATACACACCTTTTTTTTCGTCTAACATTACTTAACAGTGAAAAGACCGTTAAACTAAAGAAAGAAAGGAGGAAAGAAGGAAGGAAAGAAACACACCAACGCCCATTCCCCACCCCAATCTCCACACTCAAACACACTCCAGACAAACAACATCACTGACCGCTGTTAATTATCGGAAGGCCTGCACACACTCTGGCTTTCATTTTCCTAACAACATTTCCCGTAGGCTGTCTGCACACATCCATGAGGAACTGGGGCCAGAGGTCATTCCGCTGGGTTGTCCGTCCCGCCACTTGATCACTGATGCTGCTTTCGCTCTCCCCGTTGTTCGAGGAAACCAGTGGAGACAAATGCATTTCAGAGGTGAAGGTAGGGAGAGACAGAGGGTGATGAGGGAAGGAGGAGGCGATTTGGAAGAGGGTGTGTCTTGACTGTTGCATGAGAATTTCGAGATTGATGCAGTTCAGGCTTCTTGGTCTGGAGTTGTGTAGTGTTGTGTTTTGCGTGAGCACAGTTCACAGTTCGTCAACAAACATGTACTGCACGTGTGTGTGTGTGTGTGTGTGTCTCTCTCAGGTCAATCGTATGTTCACTTGCTGAAGAATTGTTCCGTTTACAGTATTCGTAAACTCTGCGTTTATACATTTAATGCCCTGAAGATTCAGGAATTCTGTGACAACAATGATGAAAGTTAGAATTAATTTACTATGCACAAGAAGTATTTTTGTTCTACATGTTTAAGTTAGTACGTATTTTACATTTTGTTGTCGCTGCGTGATCACCATATTGTGTACTTTTGACCTCTTTCTAGGGGCCGGAGGCCTGGAGATTAAAGTTTTGTTCTTGTTCTCTCTCTCTCTCTCTCTCTCTCTCTCAGCCTTGCCTTCCCACAATCAACGTTACATAATCATATCCTTGTCACACACTACCTCCAGACCGTCCACTGCACTGACAGACAGCAGCAGCAGTAAAAAAAAAAAAAAAAAAAAAAAAAAAAAAATCACCCCCAATCTATCCACCCACCCAGCATACCTGTATCCACACACACACCCCTACACACACACACACACACACACACTTAACATACCCACGTGTACCACCCGCACTCTCCACCCCTTCCAAATCCCTATGGAGAAGACATGACTGCCAACAGACAGATCCTTTGCCAACGACCACCAACGTAACAGTGACACCCTTGCAGGTTTGCAGGTTTGCCAACTTCTTCACTGTTCGTTAATTTTGTTGAGAGAAGATAAACAGGTCGATGTATGCGGCCTCGTGGCAGCTATCGGTGATAGCTCTCTGTGGACTGTTGGATGCACTGGGATTGACTCAGTTCAGAGCAGGAAGATGAGCCAAGGTTGGTGGCTGTGTATGGGTGATTTTTTTTTTTTTTTTTTGGGGGGGGGGGGGGGCGAGCGTTGACGGGGTAGATGTAGCCATTGAAGCAGCGTGGACAATACAGAGAAGAATTTTTTCAATGCACACAGACACAGACACGCACAGACACAGACAAGACACAGACACACAAAACACAGACACACACACATATATATATATAAGAATTGTCCAAAGTCAACGCTAACTCCATACACCAATGAACGTTCTTGATGCAAAGGAAACAAACTGATTACAGATTACAGATTACAGAATACTTTATTATCTCAACAAGAGAAATTCATTTGTGGTGTAAAACATATATACAATACACGGAAATCACTGTTATTCAACATGTATACATACAACACATAAAATATTTAGATGGCAACCCATGCGTACAATAAATAATCACGATAGATAACAACAACACAACCGAAACCTTTAAAAGGTAACTTAGAGTAAATCATACATTCATCATCACAGCCATACATGTGCAACACAAAATCAATTAAAGGATAGGAATAAAATAGGCATGAAATAGAATACTAAAAGTAGACATAAGACATAAAAAGATAATGATAACAATGCAAATCAACAATACTTCGATTTAAGATGTCACATTCCACAAACACACACTCTGGCATACATTTTTTATCCAGATCTGATTATCAATTATTGCTGTTTAATAGCGGAATGCTGCATTTTTTTGTTCTGTTTGTTTTAGATTTTGGGACACAGAACCGTTTGCCTGAAGGTAAGAGTCGGTAATAATTTGCCAGCATATGGCCACCGCGACTCAGACCCATCCCGGATCATTTATTCCTGCACAACAGTGCTCGTGAGTGTTCGGAATGATATACCATCTTTCATTTCATGACCAGCAGGTTGATTTACGAATGTTCTCCGTGAAAAACACAATCAAGCAGATGTGTTAATTAATAAGATAGAGACAGGCTGACAAAATCCCAAGCCTCTAGCTCTGCCAGCAACTTATGTGTATTGGTGTGAAGTCTCGGGTCTGTGCCAGCGTATCAGTTAGGTGAAATTAACGGATTTATAAGCAGACAGAATTTCTAAACATTATCAGCCTAAACGGAGACGCATTGTTGTTGAGTGAAATGGTGTGGGAAAGATGGGGTGTGGAGTGGGTGTGTATGGGGGGTGGGGGGTGCGGGGGGTGGAGGTATGGTTTGTTTCGTTGTTAGTCATGAGGATGATGTTGATGGTGATGGTCATTGTGATGAAAGTCGTGGTGGTATTCCTGACTTCCCTTGATTGGTTTTTTTTTTTTTTTTTTTTTTTTTTTTTTTGCTCGACTGGTTATCCTTTTTCATTCTGTGTGTTTTGTCTTTCTGTGTGTCCGTACATCCGTCCTTCTGTATGTCTGTCTTTGTTTCTCATTTGTTTCACTGTTCCGTCTCGTTGTCTCTGTTCTGTCTCTTTCTATCTCTCACCCCCAATCCCAACCCCACCCTCCGCCCCATCTCTCTCTGTCTCTTTCTGCCTCTCTCTCTCTCCTCTCTCTCTCTCTGCCTTTGGCCTGCCCTCTTGAGCTTTCCTCTTACCTCTCTCTCTCTCTTGCTCCTTTCTCTCTCCCCTCTTCCTTTTTTTTCCTTTTCCGCTCTCTCAAACAAGCTGAGGCAGCGATTTTGTCCGCACGCCTCCAAGCAGGATAACATTGCGCAACGGAGGCCAAGGTTTATCCACATCACGCACGTGCAACCTGCAAGGTCTTTTGCAGCCCTGAAGCCACAGCGTGCGCATCGTCAGCTCGTCACCAGGGACCCGGATTCCAGAGAGGCGAGGACACGAACTTTAAATTGATTATGGTAAAGCGTTAGCTCCAAAAGGAGTGGATCTTTTCGTGTCGTATTTTATTGTTTTCCTTTTTTTTTTTCCATTGTGTCGTATTGTATTGTTTTGATTGGTATTGGATTGGATTGAGTTGCATTACATTGCATTGTATTACATGACATCGCACTGCATTGTATTGCATTATATCCATGAAAATGTTAACTCACTCAGTACGGCCAGTCCTCTCTTCTCCTATTCACAGACCCTTCAGATGTCCAGTGGGTGTCTGAATGACCCAACCTTTAGCTTCCGTCGTCAGAATTGTGGTATTCTTTGTCAACATTCACCTCTTCAGTATAAGAGCCTTCCACTTGCAATATTTTGATGATGGTAATTGGCGTGAAACGCTGTTAACGTCGTCTCTTTCGCCGTTCGTATGGAGAGAGTTAAAATACATACAACTCCACGACTAAATCCCTCTTTTTCGTTGCATATAACTCTCGACAATACTAAAAGATTTGAACTATCGTGTTATTTTGTGGCGATAATACTCTTTTATCATTAAAAAAAAAAAAAAAAAAAAAAAGCTCCTTGGAATCGGCAAGAAGCAATGCGGAGATATCTGTTTTGCTTTCAGCATTTGACGTATGGAAGAAAAAAGAAGCATGTGCTTGTTGCCAGAAGAGAGCTGCAGCATAACTAGAATAAATACTGTCGATGGTTATTTGTGGGGGGAGTTGCAAAATACAAAGTTTTGATATTTGATTTGATGCACTGTCTGCAATATCGTTTTGACGCACAATTCTTAGTGCGTTCTTTTTCTTTTTCTTTTTCTTTTTTTTTTTCTTTTTTTTTTTCTTTTTTTTTTTTTTTTGTTGTTGTTGTTGTTGTTGTTGTTGTTGTTCTTGTTGTTTTTTGTCTGTTTCTTTGGTTAATGGTTGTTTTGTTTTCTTCTTTTTTATGCAATATGTGGCTTTTCGAAATATAATGAATAAGAAAAAAATGACATGCTCTTTTCACTCCTCAGGGAACAACCGAATCAGTGGAAATTTTCCAATTTTGACCGTTAAAATGTCACTGCACAAGGCTGCAAACTCAAATTTTGTTTCTCTTTCTGAGGGGCAGGGGGGCGGGATATTAATTCATGTTAAACAATGAACATTAAAATCCACCCACTTTTGCCACTAAGGACGTGCCATACGAGAAAGTGCCCCCCCCCCCCCCCCCCCCCCTTCCTATTTCCATCGCTGGCTCATCTCTCCTCTCTCCCGCTGTCACAGCTCCCTGGGAGCCTCTGATTGAGAAATTAATTAGTTACCTGCGAAAGAGGAAAGCAAGTCATCAATAATGGAGCTTCTCGTCGTGTTCCGCTTCTTTCCTGACATGTCTCTGTCAGTGCTGTCTATCTCTACCTGCTGATGATGATGATGATCACTTCTCTTTTGACTATAATAATTACCATGCCTGCTGCTTCTCTTTCTCTGGATCTCTTTGTCTCTGACTTTGTCTGTCTGTCTGTCTCTCTCCTTTATGTTGTGTACGTGTGTGTGTGTGTGTGTGTGTGTGTGTGTGTGTGTGTGTGTGTGCGCACACATGTGTGTGAATTCATGTGCAAATGCGTAAATGACCCAAGCACGTGAAAGAGATTCTGAGAACATGCTTGCGAGAGAATGTGCCAAAGAGGTAGGAACATCAATATACTATTTTTAACTTTCCCTCAAATGAAAACAAAAGCACTTAAACCTTTGTTCTCATCCAACAGAACCCACGACATCCATCGCTTCAATGAAATAAACACAATAATCAAAATATAACACCTACTTATCAAGCAGCCGACCATTTTCGGCAATCACCAAAGAAATCTATGGATAAAAAGTGTCACACAGAACTGCCTCAAATGGCTTAGCTTAAACAAACACCCAGAAGACATTCAGATTTATATAGCTAAACACTTTTTCCAATTCAAAGAATGTGGCTGTTGTGGCTTATCAAAAGCAAATCATGAAAGGAAGAGGCAACACAGCCCTGTGGAATGATCATTGTCATTGCAGGCGGCAGTGCAAAGGTGGCAGATAGCACGAGCATCCCGTGGCTTGCAGTCCTTTTCTACTGACATGCCCAGCGGGGGTCTCCAGACCTCAGATCGATTTTCACAGAGTGGGAGGCCGAGTTACCAGGTTTTGATAGCGCCTGTGTTGACAGTGGGCTTCAGGATGTGCAAAGGGGGAGTGGGGGAGGGGGGTTTGAAATGGAAGAACCTGTTTTATAACGGAGATTTGTTTTTAGATTTGTTCAAACGGATCGCCAGATTTTAATGCTTTTAAACAAGGTCGATTCTTGCAGTCTAATGTTATATCCCAAAAAAGTCATCTCATGAAATGGTGATCAGAACAATTGATAACTATTTGAGTGTAGTGGTTGTTATCATCATGTGTTTACATGTGTCTCTGTGTGTGTGTGTGTGTGTGTGTGTGTGTGTGTGTGTGTGTCTGTGTGTTTAAATGCACATGCAAAGATGCATGCATGTGTGAATGCCCTGAGCACACCGAGGAATGGAGAGAGTGTGCTGGGGCATTTTTTAACTCAATAGAGATGAAAACAGCCTTACATGGTTAAGCCGGAACAAATACCCTAAAGAAAATCTGGTTCAAGGAGCAAAACGTGTCATTTTATCCACGAGAATTTCAGAGAACATGGTCTGGCTTATCAAAGAAAATATCGTGAAAGAAAGGAGCAACATGACTACAGCCCTGCAAATGATCATTGTCATTGCAGGCGGCATTGCACTCGTGGCAGATAGCATGAGCATCCTGTGACTTGCAGTCCTTTTCTATTGAACTGCCCAGTGGGGGTCTCCAGACCTCAGATCGATTTTCACAGAGTGGAAGCCGAGTTACCAGCTCTTCATGCCACTTGTGCTGATAGTGGGTTAGGGAGCGTGTTGGGGGATGAGAGGTGTTTGAAATGGAAGAACCTGTTTTGTAAGGATGATTATTTTTCGTTGATTCAAACTGATTTCTGAGTCCAGTATCAGAATTCATTTTTTCTAACAGAGCCAACATTCTGATATCTAAAACAGTCATCATAATGGCGATCAGAAAAAAATGCAATCTGTTCGATTAAAGAAGTGTGTCTGTATCATTTGTGTGTACATGTTTTCAAATGTGTGTGTGTGTGTGTGTGTGTGTGTGTGTGTGTGTGTGTGTGTGTGTGTGTGTGTGTGTGTGTGTGTGTGTGTTTGCACATGCAAAGATGCATGTTCGTGTGAATACCCCAAGGGCACTGAGGAATGTAAAGTGCATTCTCATGCATGTGCAAATTTCATTGAGACAAAAATATATATGTCTGTTTGTACGGCCTTCCAACTGTAACCCTGCACTTAAACGTTTGTTGTCAACCTGACCGAACACAATAAATAAAACATACCATCTAGTCATCAAACAGCCAACCCGTTCAGCGATTACATAGACATGCTACAACGACAGGGTTAAACGCATCGTGCTGAATAGACGGCTAAGCCTAAAGAAACTCCCTGGAGCTGATCAGAGTTAAAAAGCGAAACGTTTTCGTCATTTCATCTACCAGAACATCAGTGGACGCAACAGTGGTTTATCAAAAGGATCATGAAAGGAAAGAGCGACACGACTACAGCCCCGTGGAATGATCATTGTCATTGCAGGCATCAGTGCACGGGTGGCAGATAGCACGAGCATCCTGTGACTTGCAGTCCCTTTCTATTGACCTGCCCAGCGGGGGTCTCCAGACCTCAGATCGATTTTCACAGAGTGGGAGGCCGAGTTAAGAGCTCTTCATGGCACTTGTGTTTATAGTGGGTTAGGGAGGGTGTTGGGGGATGAGGGGTGTTTGAAATGGAAGAACCTGTTTTGTAAGGATTACTGTTTTTCATTGATTCAAACTTATCTCAGTCCAATATTAGAATTCATTTTTTTCTGAACAAGGTTGGATTATAGGATCATCATTCTGATATCGAAAACAGTCATCATATGGAAAGGTGATAAGAGAAAATGGAATCCATTTCATTAAAGAAGTGTGTCTTCATCATCTGTATACATGTTGCGAGTGTGTGTGTGTGTGTGTGTGTGTGTGTGTTGTTGTTGTTGTTGTTGTTGTTGTTGTTGTTGTTTTGTTTCTTTATTGTTGTTGTTGTTGCTTTGTGTGTGTGTGTGTGTGTGTGTGATCAGAGTTAAGGAGTGAAACGCTTTTGTCATTTTATCCACCAGAGCACCAGTGGACTCAACCGTAGTTTATCAAAACAACCATGAAAGGAAGGAGCGACAGCCCTGCGGAATGATCATTGTCATTGCAGGCGGCAGTGCACGGGTGGCAGATAGCACGAGCATCCCGTGACTTGCAGTCCTTTTCTATTGACCTGCCCACCGGGGGTCTCCAGACCTCAGATCGATTTTCACAGAGTGGGAAGCCGAGTTACCTGCTTTTGATGGCGCCTATGTTGACAGTGGGCTTCAGGTCGAGCAGAATGCAGAGTTAAATCGCTCTGTTCAAAGGCATGGGTAGGAATGCCCCCATCTTCTTTAACCTTTTGTTTGGGGTTTGTTTGAGAAGAGGAATTGATGGATTTCTTATCGTTGGTTAAACGTCAGGATCAGCTTGAAAATGTTGTAGCTGCTGGTGTGGCTCTAATGGCATTGGCAATAATATGCATGAACGCGTTCACACAGGCACGCACAAACTCGCGTGCACACACACACCCACACTCATATGCACGCAATCGCGTGCACATGTACACAGGTAAGTACACGCATTCACGTATGCTTGCATACGCATGCTATCGCAAATTAGTAGTGGCAATTGTGGCAACAGCAGCTACAGAAGCGTAACACGCGTGCATGTTTACCTGCACACGCATGCGCACGTACCAGTGGGTTGTGGCAGTGGTAGCACTGGTAGCTGTTAATGTTGTTGTATGCAATCAAACTGAAATCAAAATGAAATACATGGTGCATTATGATGACCGATCAATATATCGACAAGTTTGTTTGTTTTGGGGTTTGTTTGTTTTTGAACAAAGAGAGTGCTATGGTTTGAATGGCTTGAAATTGCAGTGTACTTTATTGACCAGTCAAACAATCATTCACTCAGCAATAATTGCAGAGTTCTGGTGGTTCCAGTGATGGTAATGGTAGAAGTCGGAAACGACAGTAACAATGGTGATGGCTGTGAAGTTGATGGCAGGCTGATCGTTGTCGCCTTCTTTATTTTCTTTTTCTTTCTTTCTGTCTTTCTTTCTTTCTTTCTTTCCTTTTTTCGCTAGCTTTGTAGTGATGGTGTTCTTGTTCTTGTTCTTTCTGTCGCTCCTGCCCTTGCCTGTTGCTCTTGCAGCCATGACTAGTTAGACTCGCTCTGTCCCGATTCCAGCATTGGCAGTCTGAAGGGATGGGGACGTATCTATTCTTTGGCTGCCGTGAAGCCACACATCAGAAGAGAGCCTGCACTGTCACGGCGTCATTTACACTGTGTTCGGCAGGCGTTTATATGTATTTGTCTGTGCCTTCATAACTGTGAAACTGCATGTTTGGTGCATATCTGTTATGCATGTGTGGGTGTATGTGTGAATGTGTGTCTTCATGTTTTACATTTATTTGCTTATTTATCATCATTGTTGTCTTATTTATTTATTTATTTATTTATTTATTTATTATTACCATTACTACTACCTTTTTTATATCATAATTTTTATTTATTTATTTATTTATGTAAGCGTATCTCTTATTTATTAACCTTTTTTTTTCTTTCTTTTTCTCAAGGCCTGACTAAGCGCGTTGGGTTACGCTGCTGGTCAGGCATCTGCTTGGCAGATGTGGTGTAGCGTACATGGATTTGTCCGAACGCAGTGACGCCTCCTTGAGCTACTGAAACTGAAACCGAAACTCGGCAGGCGTTCCCTGTCCTGATCCGACATGGCTAGGACACCACCAGAGCTACTGATCCCCGACTCGAGTCGCTCTGTCACAGAACCACACTGAGCGGCTTCCCGGTGACAGGAGCCTGTAAGGGCCATGGGTCCGCCCGACTGGGAACCTAATGTGCATGGGTTCGATTCCTATACGGTCCGGGATTTCCCGGCCATACCCCTCCCTCCTTCACTAGATCTTGAGTCGGTTGTCTGGATGATAGTCTTACCGGTGAGACGATAAACGGAGGTCCCGTGTGCGCACGTAAATGAGAGAACACCTACGGCAACAAAAGGGCTGTCCTTTGGCAAATTTCTGTAGAAAAAAAATCTGCCGTTTTCGTAATATAAAAGATATTTAAAAACTAAAAAAAGCAAACAACAACAACAACCGAAAAACAATATATGTGTGGTGCTCCACTGTGGAGACACATTGCCGTCGGGGAGAAGTCTGTCGTGACAAAAAGTAATAAAACACAATACAATGCAATAAATTACAACATAAAGCAATGCAATGCAACGCAACACAATACAACATAACGCAACGCAACGCAACGCAACGCAATACAATACAATAAATACAATACAATACAATACAATACAGTAAACTGGCAATCGCTGTCGTGGTTCAAACCCAAGTTATACGATTCGTTAACCCGTAACGATAATTCCGCTTTGTCACAACGGGCAGTCATCACCTTCTCCTCCTCCTCCTCCTCCTCCTCCTCATCCTCATCCTCCTCTTCATCCTCATCCTCGTCGTCGTCGTTCTCTTCCTACTTCACCCTCTGCTATTCCTGATTTCTCGGTCCTTCCCCCATCTCTATTTTTTTTATATTTCCCCTCTTTTCTCTCTTTCATTCTTCTTGGCGGAAGTCTAGTTTCTATGGCAACAGCAATAAATTCAGACTCCTCGGCTTTGGGATTTCATTCCGTGGCCAGTGAAAAATATTGTTTTGTTCTCTTATTTTTGCGGTTGGAACGGGCTGAAAGCGGATAGCTGCAAACTCCAATCTAGAACTTTCCAACTTTCTTACGATCCTTTCTTTCTTCCTCCCCTTCCTTCCTTCCTTCCTTCCTTCCTTTCCCGAGTCAAAGAGGATGGCGGTGAAGAGAGCGTTTATTGTTAAAATGCATCCACAACCATCACGCTGGCCTCCTTCAGCGCGAATCAAATCAACGTGTCTCAGTTTCAGCCGGTTTCAAGGAGGTGTCACAAAACTTGCGGACTGATCCATTTACGCTACATAATATCTGCTTTGAAAACAAAAAAAACCCATGAGGAGCAGATGCCTTGTCTTCGCATAACCCCTTCGTCATGGTCAGGTCTTTAGAGCCAACCTAGGTTTATATAAAATGTTAACATAAAATGTTAATAAGTGTAGACAATAAATGTTTCTTGGTGACTCGAATGGAAAGAAAAAATACTAGACCCTCCGCCCTCCCTTCTCTTTAAACTGACGTACTCTTACCATCAATATGATGCATTTATGGGCGATGCATAAAAGTCTACGTCATACTTTTTTTTCTCTTTTTTTTTCCTTTTCTTTCGTTCCTTTTTTTTTTCGAGGAAGCTTTTTTTTCTCAAAAAAAAAAATTGACGAAACAAATTTTGAGTAACGCCTGCGTCGAAACTGTTCAAGAGTCCAATATGTCACACCACCCTTACCCTAACCTAACCCTAACTTTAACCCTAACCAGAACCCCAACCGTAACCTTAACCTTAACCTTAACCCTAACCCTAAACTTAACCCTAATCTAACCCTAACCCCAACCTAACCCTAACCCTGACCTTAACCCTAACCCTAACCTTAACCCTAATCTAACCCTAACCTAACCAGAACCCTAACCCTAACCTTAACCCTAACCAGAACCCTTACCCTAACCTTAACCCTAACACTAACCCTAACCTTAACCTTAACCCTAATCTAACCCTTACCCTAACCCTCATCTCACCCGGAATACTAGCACACAGACCACCAGTCAAGGTCTAGTGGAGGGAGGAGTAAAGGACGCGTTAGTTGTGTCATATGAAGTGGAATCATGTGATAGGAGCGGCGCTGTTCGTTGAGTCCTGCAGCCAGTCTGTCGAAACATGTTAAAACAAGAGAGGCAAGGCCTTCAAGACTCACATGTGATAAATTAAGTCCCCTAACATTAATTACAGAGTAATTTCCCTCTTTTACTATCTGCACCAAAACGTTTGCAAAATAAATAAAAAATTCCATGATTAGCAAAAGAAGTTCCTGTTTGAACAAAAACTGATAATAATGACTGCTCTTGTTGTTGTGTCAGAATATGAGGTCAAAGTGCCAAGTTTAGAGAATATACAAAAAATATAAATATAACAGTAAATGCAGTTTGCATATAATTAGGCTTCATTTTTTTTATTTTTTGTGCTCATCCCAGAGGTGCAATATTGTTTTAAACAAGATGACTGGAAAGAACTGAATTTTTCCTATTTTTATGCCTAATTTGGTGTTAACTGACAAAGTATTTGCAGAGAAAATGTCAATGTTAAAG
The DNA here is from genome assembly GCF_041734735.1 of Babylonia areolata. NCBI lineage: Eukaryota > Metazoa > Mollusca > Gastropoda > Neogastropoda > Buccinidae > Babylonia > Babylonia areolata. Next base: position 85,768,448 of record NC_134876.1, read on the forward strand.
TTTACCACCGACACACAGACACACGGACACACACACAAACACACACACACACACAGACACACACACACACACAACCGAACACCGGGTTAAAACATAGACTCACTTTGTTTACACAAGTGCGTCAAAAAACACATAAACTTCGCCCTAAAGATGCAATACAACTGCAAGGGTTTCGAAACATGTTTTCCACAACAACAAAAATTTAGTCAACTGGACAACAGAAAATAAAGCTGACAGTAGTTCGTTTCTACCCAAACTTTTTTTCTAACTCCCGTATGACATAGACTTGACAAATCTTGTCTAAATTACCTGTAATGAAATTCATGCAGATTTTGTCGTCGAATACAATTATGTTTTATTCAAAGACCGTACCAACATAATTTGTTTGGAAACACTACGCTTGAAATTGGATATTTCCCATGCGCGTATTTCAATCCTGGTTGATAATCATTATTAGGTATATCTACTACACATTTTTGTTTCCGCACATGTGATGATAAATCGGTTATCATAATGTGGCTCAAGTCTGTAAGGCCTCAGTTACTGTGATATTAAGTGGTAACTTGGTGTGCTACTGTTTCGGTGTGAGTTCAACGTGTTAAGTTCTTTCGTACTGGCTTGGTTTCGGTTTCGATTTTGGTTTCGTTTTGGCTGGGTCGTGTTCACAAGGACGTTGTTGGTTCAGTTGAGTGCGTGCGCTTGTGCGTACTTGCGCGTGTGTATGTGTGCGTGGGTGTGTGTGTGTGTGTGTGGGTGTGTGCGTGTGTGTGTGTGTGCATCTGTGTGTGCTTGTGCATCTGTGTGTGTGTGTGTGTATGTGTGTGAGCGTGTGTGTGTGCGTGTGTATGTGTGTGTGTATGTGTGTGTGTGTGTGTTAGTGCGTCTGTGTGTATGTATGTATTGATATACATATATATATATATATATATATATATACACACATATATATATATATATATATATGTGTGTGTGTGTGTGTGTGTGTGTGTTTGTGTGTGTGCGCGCGCGCGCGTTTTAGTGTACGTATGGGCTTACGTCGCGTGCCTGTGGTGAGAAGAAAGATGTGAAGCGGACAACCATGTGGTTTGGTTAGGCTCGTTGCTTTGTCTTGCTGTGCATGTGTGTGAGTGCTTCTGCCAGACGATCAAGTGCTTGAATGCTTGTCTCCTGTGATAGTCATGTTTTCCTGTGATTTCAAGTGTCTCAGGTTTTTAAGACAATATTTTACATCGACCCCTCCCCACCCACGCTTGTCAAAAACAAACAAAGAAACAAAAAACAACGACAAAAAATAAACAAACAAGTGTTGGCCTATGTCATTGTCATTCTCACACAGATCTACCAATGAAATTCGAGGACAAAACACTTCACTATAACGCACAATAAATGCGCAGTAGACATCCCCTCTCCCTTCCACACCCCACCTCCTTCCCCACCCCCTCTCGCCTGCCAACCACCACCCGCCATCAATACCATCACCATCACCACATCACCACCACCACCATCATCATCATCGACAGAAACAACATCAACACATCGTGCAACGAAGCACGTGCGACCCTTACCCAATGATCAGCAGACAGCGACCACATGGGGTTTGACATAATGACAACTGTCGAGCCCGAGTGTTTCTATCACAGCTAAGCAACCACACGAAGCGCTTGTCCGGTCTCTCAACCCACTCACTAAGCTTGACGACTCTGCGCAGAAATAACTGCGTAGCGTTTCTCAGCTACACCCTAAAAATATCAGATCGATAAATTGTGGAATTATCTCACGCGAGAAAGCTATTGATATAAGATAGTGTGCATCTTTTCTTATTATTTTTATTTTTATTTTTATTTTTTTTAATACTTTCCTTGTAAATGAGACATCGGTGTGGATTAAGAATTCATTTCGAAAGAGTTAAGAGCTTAACGTTTAATGCAAGGGGTGTGTTGTTTTCGCTCAGTGACACTTTTTTTCTTTAAAGAAACGGTTAAATCTGTTTCTACACTCGAGTTTTACTGTGACTCTCGAGGAGGCCCTGTTTTCATCTTCACATTTTACATTTCTGTGTTTTTGGCGGGTGATTTAGGAGGAATGTCAACCTCGAGAGGCATTAACGTACCCCAAAAAGTGCTGACAATAACGGCGGCCATGACGTCCCATTCGCCCCTCTGATCTTTCACACTTCATATCCAATATATCGTTCACACACACACACACACACACACACATGTGTGTGTGTGTGTTAGTGCGTCTGTGTGTATGTATGTAAGTACACACACACACACACACACACACACACACACGTATATACATAAACATATAATGTGTAGTGTGTGTGCGTTTGCATGTTCAGCTAAATTACTATATGAACAACTAAACAGCAATGAAGTGGAACTTCCTATCTAAATGCTGACTGAAATCGTTCTTGGAGATTAAGCTTATCTATGAAATAATGTTCGTTTTAGGTGCTTTTTATCCTGCTGTAATGCATATGTATGCATATGTATACATGATTATAATCTAACTTTTTAAAATAATTCCAAGATTCAAACTGGATGCCGCTCCATAAACCGAAAGGGCTCACTGTGTCATGCAAAGTATGCAACAATTGAGTCCGCAATAATCCCAGGCCGTACGATGTATAATTTTAAAAAAAAAAAAAAAAAAGAAAGGGAAGAAACGTAAAACAAATGTGTCCTGATTAAACTTTCAACCTCAAAGACTGATTTGCGCCGTGGGAATGGGAAGAGGGGTGGCGAGGAGTGAGTATTGATTTATCAGTCAGTACTGATACATCAGCGAGACCTCAAATCAACCTCAACGAGTACGAAATAAATCAATGGCACTTCAGATCATAGGATCATCCGAGTGCAAAGAATAAGTACCTATTTGCAGCGATCACAACTTCGTTGTTTTGAAGCACGGAAAGGAGGAGGTGTGTGGCTGGGGGGCTGAGGGAACGGGACGGGGGAGGGGGGGGACGGGGGGGGGGTCGGGTACACAATTGTGATAATGATAGACAAACAGATTTACGAGTTCTGCGTTAACCTGTCGTCCTGTCTGTTTAAGCCGTAGGGAACACACATAAAGGGGAGGAACTAATGAAATGGAGTGGTGACCTACTGCCCAAAAAAAAGCACGCGTCTGGGAAGCGGAGAAGATCCTAGGTCAATATAGGTACTTGGCTCGAGTCACGCACGAGACGATCCTCCATCCCTCTCCCTCCCCGACCCACCAGCACCCATCCCCACCTGCACCACCCTTTCGCCCCTTCCCTCTCCCCTCTCCCTTCTTCTGCCACGATGACACCATGAACCAGGTTCCGTGTGTAGCGCGGCAACACGACAGTTGTGGTTGACAAAGTAAGGTAGAAAAACAAATATCTTTTAAATCGTACACAAACACACACTCGATTACACAGAAAGCACCCTCCCTCCCCTTCCCTCTTTTATCAAAACAAAAAAAAATCTATCTATCTCCCTTGACTGTCACCCAGACAGTAACTAGTTATACAAGAAAAGAAATTCTAAGCAAAACAAGGGGGGAAAAAGGGGGGGGGGGGCGGTGGATATCGGATTAAGGCGACGTGTCATTTCTCTGGAGAAATTAGGTCACCCCGATTCTCGGGCTTAGAGATCTGGTTTTACAGGGGTATTTCAGTTGTTAACAAAACCAATCCTCTGGAAACCTTGTGCCAGAAATTCATTCCTTTCTAGTCCTCTTTTTTGTGGTGGCAGAATGCTGCTGACAATTTGCTGCTCATACAGCGTCCGTGAGGGATATGGATTCGAATCTTTTGCTTTTTATTTACTTTTTATTCGTTCCCGCTTCTTTTATGCATTAATATTGAATTAAGACAGGCCATGGAGAGGCTTATATGAGTATAATTTCGTGGTTTTATTTGTATTAACCCCTTGACTACTGCTGAATAATATGCCTGACTGAGATAAGACTGAGGTTACAGGTCAGGATGGTCGGTCACTGCTATTTATTTGGGATTCTTCTCCTTGGAATTGCTTCACTTTTGTTCAGAAAGATCAGTTACATCACTTGAGGAGTAACAAGAAGTAGGTCTTGCGCTCTCGGTTTCATACCACACTGATTTGATTCCATTAAGATGCAGAAGTCAAGGGGTTAAGTTTTCAAGTGCACATCTTGTGTTTTGATTTCTTCTTCTTATTCTTCTACTTCTCTTCCTCCTCCTCCTCTTCTCCTCCTTCTCCTCTTTTTCTTCTTTTTCCTTTCTTCTTCTTCTCCTCCTCCTCCTCTTCCTCCTCCTCCTCTTGCTCCTCTCCTCTTTTCTTCTTTTTCCTTTTTTCTTCTTCTCTTCCTCCTCCTCTTTGTCTTCTTTTTCCTTTCTTCTTCTTCTCCTCCTCCTCTTCCTCCTCCTCCTCTTGCTCCTCTTTCTCCTCCTCTTTTCTTCTTTTTCCTTTTTTTCTTCTCCTCCTCCTCCTCCTCCTCTTTTTCTTCTTTATCCTTTTGTCGTCTTCTCCTCCTCCTCCTCCTCTTGCTCCTCCTTCTCCTCCTCTTCTTCTTTTTCCTTTATTTTCAACTCTGGCAAACATTTTTTTTTTTCAGTGCACACATTGCACACACAACAAAGCATTACAGTGTCCTCATTCGGTCCTACCTCCGTGATGTAATGCTTCCCTTCTGTTTCAGCATTCCGACTTGCCATTCGGAAGAATCCAAATGAGACGATAGTGACAACGATCTGATCACGAAAGGAACTCTGAAAGAGTACGGAAAGCCTTAATGGGCCAAGCTTCCAGGTTCGTTTCTCACCAATGATTATTTGCATGGCGCGTAAGCTCAGGGGACTGAAATGCTAAGCAGCTCTAGCAATAAAGACGCTCGTCTTCGTCTCATTTGAAGGACCGAGAATCAGTTACGTGAGCGAAGAGTTTCTAGTTCTGTTCACGTAAAGGAGAAGAACCTACGGAGTTAAACAACTTCCCCGAAATCTTTTTGCATTAGCTGGTAACGGCTAACTTCACGCTGCGTCCTTGTGGACTGACGACACGAGCTGTGCAGCGACAGTCCTCATCCGGAATTAGCGTCTTTTTGTGACTCATGGCTGCGGGTCCACCTGTGATTTTGTTTTCTTTTCTTTCTTTTTTCTTTTCTTTTCTTTTCTTTTTTTTTTTTTTTCCCCCAACTCATCTTGTCAATAATGAAGCGATGTGTGTTCACGGCGGTAATCTGAGAGACACCGGCACAACACAGACGGATAGAGGGACACATTTCCAGTTTGTTGCGACATGTTATGGCACCATGTCATAGGGTGAGTTTA
>NC_134876.1:85778731-85781231 GCF_041734735.1 Babylonia areolata
TAGCCACAGTGGTGATGTTTAATTCACAGATGATTTAAGTGGCGGTGTGAGGCGGTGCAATGCGCTGGTACTTTCGGTTGATGATGGTGAGTGAAAGATTTCACCGCCGTTCCCATTACCATGATTTTTGGCTCTCTCTCTCTCTCTCTCTGTCTGTCTGTCTGTCTGTCTGTCTGTCTGTCTCTCTGTCTATCTCTTTCTGTCTGTCTGTCTCTCTATCTCTTTCTGTCTGTCTCTCTATCTCTTTCTGTCTGTCTGTCTCTCTTTCTCTCCCTCTCTCTCTCTCTCTCTGTCTGTCTCTCTCTCCCTCTCTCTCTCTCTCTGTCTGTCTGTCTGTCTCTCTGTCTATCTCTTTCTGTCTGTCTGTCTGTCTGTCTGTCCGTCTGTCTCTCTCTGTGCCTCTGTTTCTCTCTGTCTCTGTTTCTCTGTCTCTGTCTCTCTCTTTTTCTCAGTCTCTGTCCCTGTGTCTGTCTCGGTCTTTCTCTGTCACCCTGCCTCTGTCTCTTTCTGTCTCTCCGTATCTGTGTCTCTCTGTATTTGTCTCTGTCTCTCTCTCTCCTCTGTTCTCTGTCTTCTTCACAAGAGCTTATGCATGTGGGTATTTTTTTGGTTTTGTTGTTGTTGGCTTGCTGTTGTTGTTTTTTTCGTCTAGACACCTTTCAGCGGATAACCTTTACAGCCGGCAAAGGCATCAATGGTTCGTATCGATCTCACACATCACACTCTCTACTGTGTACCCCATGGCCCAGTCATTCTGTTCCAAAGTTTGAGGCTCTTTTTTCTCTGCAGCAGTCTGATTCTCAGTCGGTGTGTCTATGTTTCTGTGTGTGTGTGTGTGTGTGTGTGTGTGTGTGTGTGTGTCTGTGTCTGTGTGTGTCTGTGTCTGCCTGTGTCTGTCTTACTCACTCTCTCTCTGTCTCTGTCTGTCTGTCTGTCTGTCTGTCTCTCTCTCTCTTGCCCTCTGTCTCTCTTTCTCTCTCTAACTCTTTCTCCTTCGCTATGTCTCAGTTCATCATCCCCCCCTTTTTTTTTCCTGTTCCCTCTCTCATTTGTGCATGTGCGTACGCACAAGTAGGTACTTAATGCTTTTTCCATGGATCTGAAAAGAGAACACTGTTTCTCGACAATTTATTTTAGATATGTTTTCTGCTCTTTTTTTTTTTTACCATGCTGTGAGTATATATTTCTCTGAACAGAAATGCAGGAACATGTTCACTTCGTTCGTTCTTTAGTTCAACGTTTTTTCACTGTAAGCGATATAAGACGAGTGTTCACTTGCTATGGCAGTCGTTAATGCCCAATGATCATCAAAGGTGGGTTGCCATGAGTGAACTTAGCAGCGCTAAGCCTGCTGATCGTTAAGAATGTTCCTAACCCTACAGTAAATTCTATACAATTCTTAATTCTAAGCAAAGCTTAGCGCTGCAGCAAAGATCGCCACGTGCAACCAGTCCCAGGTGCAGTAGTGTTGTGATGATTGTCAATGCTTTTTGACTCACTTGTGTAAACAAAGTGAGTCTATGTTTTAACCCGGTGTTCGGTTGTCCGTGTGTGTGTGTGTGTGTCCGTGTGTCTGTGTGTTCGTGGTAAACTTTAACATTGACATTTTCTCTGCAAATACTTTGTCAGTTGACAACAAACTTGGCATAAAAATAGGAAAAATTCAGTTCTTTCCAGTCATCTTGTTTAAAGCAATATTGCACCTCTGGGATGGGCACAAAAAATTTTTTTTAAAAAGAAGCCTAATTATATGCAAACTGCATTTACTGTTATATTTATATTTTTTTGCATTCTCTAAACTTGGCACTTTGACCTCTTATTCTGACCCAACAACAAGAGGAGTCATTATTATCATTTTTTGTTCAAACAGGAACTTCTTTTGCTAAGCATGGAATTTTTATTTATTTTGAAAACGTTTTGGTGCAGATAGTAAAAAAAGGGAAATTACTCTGTAATTAATGCTAGGGGACTTAATTTATCACAGTGAGTCTTGAAGGCCTTGCCTCTCTTGTTGTTGTTGTTTTTTTTTGTTTGTTTGTTTTGTTTTTTTTGTTGTTGTTTTTGTTTTGTTTGTTTTTTTGGTGGGCAGCAAGTTAAAGCGGTCTTTTCATCGTGGCGGGAGGTAAGCTGTGGCGGTGATCATATACAAAGAGTTTCAGTTTCAAGAAGATGTCAGTATCAGTATCAGTAGCTCAAGGAGGCGTCAATGCGTTCGGTCAAATCCATATACGCTACACCTCATCTGCCAAGTAGATGCCTGACCAGCAGCGTAACCCAACGCGCTTAATCAGGCCTTGAGAAAAAATGAATGAATTAATTAATTAATCAATTTTTTTTAATAAATAAATAAAAATAAAATAAATAAATAAATAATGATAATTTTTTTAATTAATTAATAAATAGATCAAATAAATCAATCAAAAAAAAGATAAATATATTAAAAAAAAAAAAAACTACTACTACTACTTATAATAATATTCATAAGGCGCAAAATCTTGAT
>NC_134876.1:85786231-85798731 GCF_041734735.1 Babylonia areolata
AAACTGATTTAGTTTTTTCAATTAAAAAAAAATCCAATTAGTAGTTCAATTTTTACTATCACTATTATTTTTATTACTGCTACTACTACTACTACTACTGATGCTACTACTACTAATAATAATAACAATGATGATGATGGATGATGATGATCTCCATCATCATGAACATCACCATAACTATCATAGAAATAATTATAAACATCATCATCAATATTATCATCAACATCTCGATCCTTTAATCTGACAGGCGAAACAAAAAACAACAAAAGTCTCTCTCAACGTGACAACAACTCTCTCCTCTCTCTCTCTCTCTCTCCCTCTCTCCCTCCCCCTCTCTCTGTCTCTCTCATTCCCTTCACCTTCCCTCTCCCTCTCACCCTCCCCCCTCTCTCTCCCTCTCTCTCTTCCTCCTCTCTCACTCCCTTCTCCCTCCCTCTCTCTCTCCCTCCCCCTCTCTCTCACCCTCTCTCTCTCTCACACACACACACAACTCTTCTTCTCCCTCCCTTTCTCTCTCTCTCTCTCTCTCTCTCTCTCTCTCTCTCTCTCCTCCTCCTCCTCCTCCTCCTCAGTGTCTTTCTCCTCTTCCCCTCCACTCCTTCATCCTCCACCACCACCACCACCCCACCTCCTATCTCTCTCCTTCTGGCATACGCCACCACCCCTTCTCCAATACCTCCTCAACCCCCCCCCCCCCCCCCACCCCCCACCATCCCCCTCTCTCTCTCTCTCTCTCTCTCTCTCTCTCTCTGTCTGTCTGTCTGTCCTCCCACCCTCCTCACTCTTCCCAATAGCTCTGCGAGACGAAGCATAATACCATTTGCGAGACAGAAACAAGGCTAGTTACTTACTTACTTACTTACTTTCTTCACTCCGGGGGCAAAGGCTGATGGGAAGGGAGCTGTTGTGTGCTGCCTCCTGGCGGACAAAGTATAAAGGCGACGGAGAGGACAGGAAGAAGAGGAGGGAGGGTGATGGGGGCGGGGGGGGAGGGAGTGAGAGAAAGGAAGGGGGAAGGCAAAAGGGATGGAGGAATATGGGTTGGAAAAGGGGAGAGCAACAAATGGCAAAAGAGCTATGGATGGTGGCCAGAAAAAGCCGGAGAAACGTATTGATTGCCAGTCTGCTTTTCTCTCAGTGTGTGTGTGTGTGGTGGGGGGTGGGGGGGGAGGGGCAGGTGGGGGGGGGGGGGGAGGGGCAGCGGGGGAAAGGGAGGAAGGGTGAAGAGTAGGGAGGCGGTGGTGGTGGTGGTGGTTGCGTGTGTGTATGTGTGTATTTAAGTTGTGTGTGTGTGTTTAAGTTATGCGTGTGTGTGTTTCTTTGTGTATCCCAGTCTCTCTCTCTCTCTCTCTCTCTCTCTCTCTCTCTCTCTCTCTCTCTCTCTCTCTCTCTCTCTCTCTTTCTCTTTCTCTCTGTCTCTCTATCTATCTATCTGTCTATCTATCTCTACTTTAAATCTCCCAGTTTCTATTGTTCTAGCTATTTTGATATATATCTATCTATCTATATGTATATATCTTTCTCAGTATCCATCCATCCATCCATCCATCCACGTGTCGTGTCCGACTATGACCGTCAGAGAAGCAGTGGATGCAACTGCTTTCCCGACTATCTGTGATGGAGTTTGATTATATACATCCCCACTCTCTCGGCCAGGAGGGCTTTGGGACAGCCGACGTTGGGGATGGTCACCGAAGGCCAACTAGACCCCAAGGCTGCAGCACTAAGAGCCAGTGCAATCTTGCCATCCTGGTTTGAAGAGTCACAGTCCGTATAAAAAATTACTTGAATGGCTGAGCTGTAAATGAATCCCCATTGCATGTAGCGGATAAAACCATTTGTTATCCATCAGCTCTCACTTTGCCGTTGGCCCTAACTCTAAGCTTAATGTCAATAATTTCTGATACAAGCCGAGCGAGCATGGCCTACTGTCCTACATTTTCTGGAAAATTATACCGTCAGCTGTTGCCATCATGCTTCTCTTCCCCCACCCCCACCCCTTCCCGGCTCTCCCACCCATCCCCCAAGCCTACCCACCTCCTCCTCCTCCACCCCCTCTCCATTCTATGTTTCCAAGTGAGTAGACAACGATTATAAGGTTTGTTATTTCCTAAAATGGCAAGATGCGTGTTGTTGAACTGTGGTCGGCAAGGTAACGAACATAACCCGCAAACAGTAATTCTCGCCTCAGCAAATCAGACCATGTTGCTTATTATAGCTAAACCGACCGCAATGGGACCATTTCAGTGCTGAATACAGATCAGTTCTTATTAAAAACCAGTCGAAGAGAACACCAATATAATGTTAAAAGGTCGATTAAAAACAACGTTGAAAAAAGACCAATTCCTTTTCCCCTACGGTCACATAATATCGTGAAAGAATTCTTACGATTGATGACCTAGATCTTTAAGAATTACGTTGTTGTAGGGTAGGTATGCGTAACTGCGAACAGCGTATACTTGCAAACGACTCGTATACCACCCCACTTCGTAGCGTTCTTAACGGTTACATTTCACAATAGACGTTAGTCTGCTTCGACCTTTTTTCTAATCCCTAAATGAATATCCACGCATTTCCAAGAACCAGTCAAACATCAGCTGTTTCTGGCTATCTCCGCGCTCTTTCTTCTCTTCGCGCACTTCTGCCGACCAAGGTTACAAACGTACTCTTAAAATCCTAAAATCAAGGGAGGTAAGTTGTAGGACTTGATATTTGACACAGTTTAAAATAGTGATTTGATCGGATATGTTGAATGCGCATTATCAGTGCTGGGAGAAATCATAAGACAGCATAATGGTGACAAATCAGAACGTCGGTTTTGACAGAACCGTGCAAAATAGTGCCGTTTGCAATTATGCCACAGGATATTAATTTTTGACGCGAGTCTATTCGCGAACGATGCTGCACAGTTAGGCCTACTGAGTGCTCTCAAAAGGTGTGTTTGTGTGCGGTGTGGGGTGTGTAAGTTTAAATGTCTGTTTGTGTGCATGTGTGATCAAACAGTCTGGTGGGATGTTCCTATAACATGTAATGTCAAATGAGTTAAAGACCTGCTTCTGTTTTAACTGTCTACATGTACCCAAAGCCATCGTTCGCAATTACTTGCCCGTTTGCATTTACCCTCAGGCACCTCTGCTCTTTCAAACGCCGACAAAATGTTCAAACGAATGAGCAGATGAACTTTTCCTGGTGAAAAGTCGGAGAAAGCCTTCAAAAACAAAAGAACTATGTTTGACTATCGTCCGACATGTTATCTTTACAGTACACACGTTGAGCTGGTCGCTTCGACAGGATCGTTCGTAATTAGACATACCTATCCTATATTGGGCAAGTATACAGTCGGTGATTCTCTCTCTCCCAGCTGTCCTGATAAGGCACGTTTGTTTCTTCTTTGAATCATTTTGCTAGTGCTCTCTCTCTCTCTCTCTCTCTCTCTCTCTCTCTCTCTCTCGCAGTGTTAAAGATAAATGTGGTTTTACTCAAATACAACGATTCGTTACAAGCACAATTTGTAACATCAACAAAATCTCTGATTTCCGTGGTTTGTGTCTGTGTTTGTGTGTGTCTGTGACTGTGTCTATGTATCACTGTGTGTATGTCTCTGTGTCAGTGCATGTTTGTCTATGCCAATGTCCGTGTCTGTATTTGTATGTATAAATGTGTTGTCGATTTTGTTGTTTTTGTGTGTGTGTGTGCGCGCGCGCACATGTGTGCGCATGTGTGCGTGCGTGTGTGTGTGTGTGCGTGCATGTGTGTCCAAATTCTAACGATTGCCTGCTCGTGGGTTCACGGTGACATGTGTCCTAGTGTATCTGAGGTGTATTTGACAAGCGATGACTAACATGCGTGCGTGTTACTTGGCCAAATAAGTATGACAACCACCGCTACTTCCAAAGAAAGAAAAGAAAGAAATCTGTAGTGAAACTTGTATTCCTGTTGTGAGCAAGCTGTTACAAGTATATTACGCACCGCCTGTGATCAATATAGAGTCGTGGCGACTACACAAACACATGTATACACTCACACGCAAAAACATGAGAGACACACGCACGCACACGTACATTGACACCACACACACACGCGTACACACACACACACACACACACACACACACACACACACACACACACACACACACACACACACACACCACGCACGCACACGCATACGCACGCACGCACCTGTTACCATCTTCCAATACAAAGTTAATACAATCAAGCCATACTTATACTGTCTCCGTCCCAGCTTGTTGAAACGCCGCGTAAAAAAAGTAACAAAAACAACAACAACACAAAAAAAAGCCCACCACTTCATATCAAGGGGAGGTATTTTCTGTCCACACAATGAGCAACTTCAAACTGACATCAGCGTCAAAAGAAGGGTACGTGTCGATAGAGCTACTTGCCATTATCACTACATTCATAAGAGCCAATAGCACTACGCGGCAATACCACTACATTTAATAGCCCAACGTGTCGGCAACACTAGTGTGTTACTGCAGCACGTCAATAGCGCTACGTGTCAATAGCACTATTCGATTAAACGACATGACTTTATTCCTAGCAGAACTTATATGATAGTGTTATCATTTGACAAGTTGTGATAGTGATTTCATTTGACAAAGGAACTATACGCTTTAGACAGTACAGCGTCTATTTACGTCAAAAGAATGTCTTCATACCATCTCTAAGAAGACACCATCTTACGTCTAAGTAATGTCGATATCTTTACTAACAATTAATTAAGGTTGACGGATTATGTCCATGCACTATTATTCTTTACCAAAACTGAGTCAAACATCATTATTATGGCAGCTACACCCCCATTGTGGTCCTCTTCAGTTTAAAGTCTATTCGCGTTGTGTGATTTTCGTGTGGCAAGAAAAGTCTGTTGTGTCGATGACTACAGAACAAATGGGTGTACAGTACCAAATGTATTCAGTGTTAATAGCTCATTCGGAACTGAAGGGTTTGTTTTCTTCCAGTTTAAAAGCCTGTCCCTTGCCCTGTTTCTTTGTTTGGTGACTCACAGATACAGCATACAAACAGACATAAACATGTCACACAGGCCACAGTGTGGGAAATGTACCCGCTCTGTTGTGTTACTTGCTTATATGTATTTAGCTTTTGGTATTGCTGGTTTTGTGTTTTTGTTTTTGTTTTGTTTTGTTTTTATCTTTTGTCCAACATTTGTTATGTTGCGGGTGTGTTGGACTTGATTGTTGGCTGAGATATCACGAAGGGTGAGTGGCGAGCGTGTGGATGCACAATTTGATTTCCAAATGGATGTTGTATTGTATTGTATTGTACATCTCCCATTATCAGAAAGAATGGCCGTTATATATCTACCAACAATAATTCTGATAATAGCAACAACATCAACAACAATAACAACAACAATACTTGTAATAAGTATCAGTAATATATCACGAGAAAATTAAAAAAACGATGAAGATGAAAATAATAATGACGATATTGATGACGATGACGGTAATGATGATGGCGACAAGGATGATGATGATCATCATGATGATCGTGATCATTATATAAAAGCTCCCACCGCTTAAAGTTTTAAAGGTATCTCACAAATAGGAATGACACCTCTTTACCCCCAATGCCATCAACGAAATAGTGACTGCTACTTTGTGAGAAAGGAGATTCGCTCAAGACAACTTACAACAAAAGTCACAAGAACAACAACCAAATACGCCCGTCTCCTTGCAAAATCTACAGAACTAATTCTCGCCAGCTATCAATCCAGTCGTGAGCAAGTCTTTCTAACCAACTGTGTTCATTGAAAGAGTAAAACTGAATAAGAAGAAGAAGAAGAAGAGGAGGAGGAAGAAGAAGAAGAAGAAGAAGAAGAAGAAAGAAGAGGAAGAAGAAGAAGAAGCAAAAACAATGAAGAAACGTTGTTGTTGCGTTCCATTTCACATTTTCCTCCTCTTTTGTTCAGATCGTAAATGTGCAGTAACGCAAGAAAGACGATAAGGTTTAAATAGCTCTAAATGGTGTTCAGCTATGTTTTTTCCTCTGTCAAGTATGGCTCCGCCAGAGATTGCACCAAGGATATGAAGTTAATGGCCAGTGACAATTAGTGTAACACACTGCAGAATTTTTTTTTTTTTTTTTTTTTTTTTTTTACTTTTACTCTTCTTTCAGCTTCTTCTTCGCAGCCTGAAAAGGGTTTCTTCTTCTAAAAAAAAAAAAAAAAAAAAAAAAAAAGTCGTTACCACTATAAACGAATGACCTCATCGTTCTTCCAAGACAACGAGCGAGAGAGAAAAAAATCGTTAGGTCTTTTAACGAACGGCTAACACAATTTTACGACAAAGGACACAACTTTACGACCAAGGCACATTTCTATAAGGCGAAGGAAACTCATTGTTCCTCTGTAAAAATCCCAATGATGGCACCACCTTTCAACAAAAGAAAAGGCTGTTATCGTTTACTCAGTGAATGAGGATTCCACTCCACAATTTAGGACAACCCTTTTATGTTTACTATTGACTGCCAGCACTGATTTGTTGCGTACGTAAAAGGTCACCTGTCTGCCAAAAAGGAGGCTATGATATAAAACCAAAAGCACATAAAACGTATATAATTCGACATACTCGACAAGGGCACAGACCTTTTTTTTTGTTTTTTTGTTTTTGTAATCAACTGTACGCCAGAGAGAAATAACGTGACACAGAGATGTGTAGTGCATGTCATACCAAGAGCATCTAATAAACAATCTGAAAGATGTTCGAACACATCATTTTTAATCAATAAAACATGCAGCCCTCTCTAATTCTGCCTCTCTATTCGTCTATCCATCCAATGTGAATAAGTCCTGTTTGTTTTTTGTTTGTTTGGTTTTTTAAACGGTTATCAAAACATTGAATTATGCAAGAACATTGCATCTAAATAATAAATAGGGCTTATGTCTATGGTAAATCGGTAAAAGTCTGGAAATCAAAAGAAATGACATACTGAAGAAATAAAACATGCTGAAATTTGCTAGTGGTTACACCTTGATATCGTGATGTTTATAGTTTGGTTGGGTGGCACTGTAAATGGGGAAAAAATATGTTGCCAAAATGTAGCTGTCAGTTAGGACTATCTCTGCAGGGATCACAGTCAATAATTCTATTCCTCCGTTCTTCCTAGAAGGAAAATGTGTTGCTGTCTTCCTTTTACATTGTTTGTGTAAATCATCTGGGGTAGATTAGGTCAGATGGGAGGGTTACTACGGGGAAGGGGGGGGGGGAGAGGAGGGTAAGTGTGAGTGGGATGTGATTAAGACAGTAGGACAGGGACGGCTTACTTTGAGGGAGTAGAACAGGGAGGAGAAATGAGGGGTGGGGGTGAGTTGGACAGTAGGACAGGGGATGGGAAAACTTGGATGGGGGCGGGGGGGGGCGGGTAGAAAGTACTGCAGGGGATAGGGTACGAGGTGGTGGGAGAGTAGGACAGAGTGGAGTATAGGGGGGAGTTTGATTTGCTTGTCTGGTAATGTAGTATTAACATTTGTGTATGTGTGTGTTTTGCTAGTTTCGTTTGACAGCGTTCGGCTGGAGTTGTATTGTTACTGTATCCTCCACACCCCAAAACAGGCAAAAAGCATCAAATTTCTTTGGATCTTTGAAGGGCACGTGGAATGAAGGTGAGAAGGAAGGAGGAAGATTGTTACACACAGCAAGCCCCATCTCCGTGTGAAGAATCATGAAAGCAAAACGACCAGCATCTGAAATATGCCGCGTTGACTCCGCCCGGGGAAAAAGTAAAGTAAGCTCCGCCCAGCATGCAGAAATCGCTTTTACAAAACCAGCCCTGGTCTCTACGGGAAAGTTACACCTAACAATAAATACAAAGTGATATACAAAACAGGTTCACATGTCTCTCAAATTACAACGCGAACAATTAATTTCTTCTTTCAGTGACGAACGGACGGACAGAGCATAATATTAGTCCTTTCCTACACCTTTGCTTTCTGTGTACACATGGAGTGACAGACACCCGCACATCATACGGATGCCTACTCCCTCCCTGTTCGCTGTGTTTTGTAAACGAGTTGTTTTACTACGGGACATAACAGAGCTTAGCAGAACGGACACGTGCATTCAATCGTTGAACTGGTTGGAGTTATTCTCGGCCATCACCTGCCAGTAAAATGTTTCAGAAATAGGAATGATTGACATTGGTACATACACAATCTCTCTCTCTCTCTCTCTCTCTCTCTCTCTCTCTCTCTCTCTCTCTCTCTCTCTCTCACACACACACAATCTCTCTCTCTCATACGTAATTATATATATATATATATATATATATATATATATATATGTGTGTGTGTGTGTGTGTGTGTGTGTGTGTGTGTGTGTATTTACGTACACACACACACACACACACACACACACATATATATATATCTATATATATATATATATATATATATGTCTGTGTGTGTGTGTGCGTTATATGTAATTATATATAATGTGTGTGTATATATATTTACGTACACACACACACACACACACACACACACACACACACACACATATATATATATATATATATATATATATATATATGTCTGTGTGTGTGTGCGTGTGTGCGTGTGTGTGACATATATATATATATATATATATATATATATATATATATATATATATATATATAGTGTGTGTGTGTGTGTGTGTGTGTGTGTGTGTGTGTGTGTGTGTGTGTGTGCGTGCGTGCGTGAGTACGTGCGTGTGCGGGTTTGCGTGCGTGTCTGTGTCTGTCTGTCCGTGTCCGTGTCTGTGTCCGTCTCCGTGTCCGTGTCCGTGTCTGTGTCCGTGTACGTGTGTGTGTGTGTGTGTGTCTGTCTGTCTGTCTGTCTGTCTGTGTGAAGGGTTTCAAGAACAGAGATGGCGACTAAGGGTGAGGGGGGGGGGGGGGGGGGGTAAGATGAGGAGGGCCCCGGGCTCACAGAGAAACACACACGCTTATTTACAGACGGAAAGAACGCAAGAAGGTTTCACAGGACGTGCTCAAAATAATAGCGCCGTTGATCTGACCCAGTCATCCTTTACTTTGCGATGTCACAAAGAAACGGGAGAGAAAAGAAAAAGAGAAAAGAAAAAAAAAAGAAAGGAAGGAAGAAAGAAAGAAAAGAAAGAAAGAAAGACTAAGGAAATAAAACGAAATAAAGAATAATCAAAACATATGAAAAGGAAGAGACGGGTAAAAAAAAAATTTAAAAAAATAAAAATAATAAAATAAAAATAAAAAAATAAATGAAACAAATAAACAAACGAACGGAGTAATAAAAACGACGGGACGAGTGATAAAGAAAAAAGAAATAGGGAAATCAGACTGGAAAGAAGGAAAGCAGAAAAAAGAAAGGCAGAAAGAAAGATATCGCCTGTCACTGACAATGTCACAATCAGTTGTGTTGTATCATACTGTATTGCATTGCATTGCATTGCATTGCATTGCGTTGCAGCGTAGTGTATTGTGTTGTACTGTATCGTATCAAAATCGTATCGAATTGCATCGTGTTGTCGTGTATCGTATCGTGTTGTATCGACACGTATCGTATCGAATCGTATCGTATTGTATTGTATTGCTTTGTATAGTATTGTATCGCATCGTATCGTATCGTGTCTTCTTCTTCTTCTTTCCGTTACACGACCAACATCGACTTGCCGATGACTCTATCGTGGTTCATGCATGCTGGGTATTTTCGTGTTTCCATAACCCACCGAACACTGACATGGGTTACAGGATCTTTAACGTGCGTATTTGGTCTTCTGCGCGCGTATACACACGAAGAGGGTTCAGGCACTAGCAGGTCTGCACATATGTTGACCTGGGAGATCGGAAAAATCTCCACCCTTTACCCACCAGGCGCCGTTACCGTGATTCGAACCCGGGACCCTCAGATTGAAAGTCCAACGCTTAAACCACTTGGCTATTGCGCCCAAGTCGTATCGTATGTCGTGTCGTATCGTATCGTATCGTATCGTATTGTGTTGTATTGCTTTGTATCGTATCGTGTCGTATCGTAATGTATTGTATTGTGTTTTTGTCATAACATATTTCTCTGTGTGAAATTCTGGCTGCTCTCATTATGGAGAGCGACCATGTCGCCAAAGTGCAGTGCCACCAATTTTTTTTCTGTTTGAAATTGAAAATGCTTTACTATGAAAGTGGTGGTGTTGTTTTTATAGATTTTCTAGGGACAACCCCTTTAGTGACGTGGGTTCCTATACCTGTACTGCGTGCATGCAGCAAACAGAACCTCATTTCTATCGTCTCATCCGAAAGACATCGCGCGCGCGCGCGCGCGCACACACACACACACACACACACACACACACACACACACAACACAACACAACACAACACAACACACAACACAACACAACACACACACACACACACACACACACACACACACACACACACACACACACACACACACACACACACCACAATACACACACACACACACACACACACACACACACACACACACAGGATTAATGGGTCGGTGGGGGGCAAATTACGGCTGTCGACGATAACTAAGGAAGAGCAACTTTTATCAAAATATGAAATTTCATACGTAGTGGTTAAAATCTGAACTTAAAAAAAAAGATCTAAACGTACCACAATATGCTAAACTGTTGCGGCATAACCTATAGTACCAAAAGAAAAGAAAATATCGCCCGTAAACTTGACTTAATACGCACAGTAGTAGTGGTTGACATGCTCAAGCTTGTGCGCCTGGTTATCTCTGCTGTGTGAGTCAGTCAACGGAGACACTTCAGCTGAGAGATGATCGGTGATTTTTTCCCCTGCTTTTTTTTAAATTTTATCCCCCCCCCCCCCATCACCATCCCCCCTCCCCCATCACCATCCCCCTCCCCCTCCGCATCCCCCTTCCCCCCCCCCAGCAGCCCCCCCCCCCCCCCCCCCCCACCAACACTTAAAGGGATCATGATGAAAGTTCATTTTGTCGTGCACGCATGGTTAACTCCAACAACAGAACACCATCAGCGCGCATGGAGAGAAACCTTGAGAATTAAATACCCGTGCTTCCAACTATCCCCCCACCCCCACCCCCCACCCCCGGCGCCCCCTCCCCTTGACATCCCTCCCCCAATTACACCACACCCCTCCGTCCAACCCCTCTACCACTCCCGTCACCTACACAACTCCCACCTCTCTCTCTCTCTCTCTCTCTCTCTCTCTCTGCACCCTCCTTATCTCACCGACAGTAGCGGACTGAGAAGCTGATCATGCTTTCCAAATTGCTCCATGGACCTCCAGATTGAAATCGCCGAATTTTTTTTTTTTTTTTTTTTTTTTTAGGTGGGGGGGGGGAGAGGGGGAGAGAGGGGGAATGGGGGGGGGTTGTAGCAGCTAAATTATATTTATAATTTTTTTTTTTTTTAATAAATTAAATTAAAAAAACCGAGAGGCACAGAGCGTGCCCGCGGCAATCCAGCAGGTCTAGGGGAAATAACTGCTCTATCCAACTCTCTGCCTGTCCGGGTCTGATCACATACGTCAAACGAAACAAGAGGACAACCCTTCTTTCTTAACCCCCCCCCCCCCGCCCCCCAGCCCCCCACCCCACCCGTCCCCTCTCCTTCCCCCCTCTCCTGTCCCCCTTCCACTCTCTCTCTCATCCTCTTCCTCCAACCCCATCCCATTATGTCCCCTTACACACACACA
The DNA here is from genome assembly GCF_041734735.1 of Babylonia areolata. NCBI lineage: Eukaryota > Metazoa > Mollusca > Gastropoda > Neogastropoda > Buccinidae > Babylonia > Babylonia areolata. The sequence goes on from NC_134876.1 coordinate 85,797,937, forward strand.
CGCACACACACAAACACACACACACACACACAGTCGTCTAGCTTTTGCTGGCTTTTGTTATTTATTCCACCTTGCAAGAGGGGGAGTGGGGTGAGATGGAGGGTGAGAAGGGGAGGTGGGGGGGGGGGGGGCGGGAGGAAAAACCGTTCAGATAGCGGCAACAACAACAACAACAACAACAACAACTGAGCTGTCTTGATTTGTTTGGTCAGCCATTGCATGGGGCTTGTCTTGCCTTGCCTTGTCTTGCCTTGCTTTGCCTTGCCTTACCTTGCCTTGCCTTGCCTTGCTTGCCTTACCTTGCCTTGCCTTGCCTTGCCTTGCTTGCCTTACCTTGCCTTGCCTTGCCTTGCTTGCCTTACCTTGCCTTGCCTTGCCTTGCCTGGCGATGATGATGACGTAAAGAGATTGTGGAGAGAAATGGATGCCAGGGAAAGTGGAGGGTGGAGATGAAAATAGGAGTATTGAACTTGGTGGACTCGGCGAGAATTACACTCCCTCATTATCGATCAAGCTCACACACACACACACACACACACACACACACACACATACACACGGCACACAAATACACACCTCGACTCGACCGATTCGATCCGGCTGGAGAGAGAGAGAGGGAGGGAGAGAGAGAGAGAGAAGCTCAGTCGCAGCTTTACAAATCCACAGATAGCCATTATTTGCTTGTGTTCCATTTATACCCCTGGGAGAGGGAGGGAAAGGAGTTGGACAAGGAAATCCGATTCGTTTGTCACCACAAATTCAATCGGAATGTCTTTCGTTGCTTGTCGACGGCTG
>NC_134876.1:85816231-85821231 GCF_041734735.1 Babylonia areolata
ATGATTGTTCCAATGTTTTTGATGATAGTGTTGATATTGTTAATGGTGATGGTAATGAATATGACAATAATGATTATGATTCTGAAGATGCATTGTTAAACCGTCCAATTTCAAAAGAGGAAGTCCAACTTGCAATCAGGAAGTTAAAGTGTGGAAAAGCACAAGGACCAGATGGTATTATTGGGGAATTATTTAAGAATGCTGAGACTGATGGGTTAGATCTGTGCATTATTTCAATAAGTTGTTTGATACGGGTCAGTACCCTGACAACTGGAAATAATCCATCATTATACCATTATTTTAAAAAAGGCAATGTTAATGATCCTAATAACTACAGAGGTATTTCCTTGTCAGATATTAGCAGTAAACTGTACAGTTCTATTATCAATTCAAGATTGCAAGAATGAGTCAACTTCAACAACATTACTGGTGAATTCCAAGCTGGTTTCAAACAAAATCATTCCACAGTTGATCACATGTTTACGTTATTAGCAATGATTCAGAAAGTTTTCGTTTAATAGGAAATCATATGTGGCTTTTATTGATTTTGAGAAGGCATTTGATACAATTTCTAGAAAACTATTATGGCCAATTTCGTTAAAACGCAACATTAAAGGTAAAATATTTCGTTGTATTAAAAGTATGTATGAAGTTGTGCAAGGAAGAGTCCGTTGTGGTACTCAGTTCACAGGTCATATTGATTGTTTGAATGGTGTTAAACAAGGTGATGTCTGTAGTCCCATTCTTTTCTCCTTGTTTATAAATGAACTTGCTTGACATGGTGCCACTTTAAATTTTGATTTCTTTGAATTGTTTATTTTATTGTTTGCTGACGATATCATTCTACTATCAGAAACTGTTATTGGGCTGCAAACACAACTGAACAACCTTTATATGGCTGCATCCAAATTACAAGTTAAAGTAAATATGGGTAAAAGTAGTATTATGGTTTTTAGAAAAGGGTTTTTTTTTTTAGCAAGTGTCGAGAGATGGTTCTATAATAATACAGAAATGAAAATTGTGAATTCATATACATATCTGGGGGTTGTGTTTTCCACAAGGTATTCATGTGAAGAATTAGCTAATAAAGCAAAACGAGCTGCTACTTCTATCCTCTGTAAATTGCATAAATTCAATAATTATTCATTTAAGTTGTTCTTAAAGTTATTTGATTCACAGATTCAACCAATGTTGCTTTATGGTGCAGAGATATGGGGTTTAGATCAATCTTCTGCAGTAATAGAAAGTGTTCAGTTGTTTATGTTGAAAAAATACCTTGGAGTCAATATTAGAACACCAAATGATTTAATCTATGGTGAATCGGGTCGTTTTCCTTTGACTATTAACTCTGCTGTTTGCTGTGTTCGATACTGGTTGAAACTGGCACAAATGGAAGAATATAGATTACCATTCAAGGCATATAAAATGCTGTTAAATCTGGCCAACAGGGGAAAAACAAACTGGGCGTCAAAAGTTCGAGATTTATTGAATAAAAATGGCTTTTATTACGCATGGGATAATCAAGGAGTAGGCTGTGCATATTCTTTTTAAGGGAGTTTAAGCAAAGACTGGTTGATAATAGGTGGCAGAATTGGGACTCTCACATGCACAACAGCAACAGATTCATACATTATAGGAAATTTAAGACGTCATGTGAAGCTGAATTATACTTATCAATGGACTTGAATAGATATGTAAGGTATATATTGACAAGATTCAGGTTTGGTTTATCCAATTTATTTGTACATCAATCAAGATATAAAGAAATCGACAAATGTGAAATGCAGTGTCCCCTGTGTAAATCTGCTTTGGAAAATGAAGACCATTTTGTTCTGTGTTGCCCTGCCCTTAATAATTTGAGACAGTCTTATTCCGTCGAAATATTTCAATGGCCCCAGTGATTTTAGACTAACGTTGTTACTGGCCTCGAAAAAAGAACAAAATATAAGAAATTTAGCTTCATATCTTTATAAAGCATTTAATCGAAGAGAGATTGTATTGTCATAACACTGTATTTTCAGTTGACAGTTTTTGATTATAATAGGCCTGTGAAGTACATATTTGAATATTCATACATTCATTTCTTAATTAGCTAGACATGTGGCTCAGTAGATACTGATGTGTCTTATTTGCTGTGTTGTTGTTTGTTTGTTTGTTTTTATGTGGGATATTGTGTCATCCATAGCATGCTTTTCAAAACGTGATTCATGTTCACACCCCTTGACGGGCGCAATACCCGAGTGGTTAAAGCGTTGGACTGAAAATCTGAGGGTCCCGGGTTCGAGTCACGGTGACGGCGCGGCGCCTGGTGGGTAAAGGGTGGAGATTTTTACGACCTCTCAGGTCAACATATGTGCAGACCTGCTAGTGCCTGAACCCCCTTCGTGTGTATATGCAAGCAGAAGATCAATTACGCACGTTAAAGATCATGTAATCCATGTCAGCGTTCGGTGGGTTATGGAAACAAGAACATACCCAGCATGCACACCCCCGAAAAAGGAGTATGGCTGCCTACATGGCGGGGTAAAAACGGTCATACACGTAAAAGCCCACTCGAGTGCATACGAGTGAACGTGGGAGTTGCAGACCACGAACGCAGAAGAAGAAGAAGAAGAAATTCACATCCCTTCAAATGGGGCTTTGGCCTTACTGAATAAAATTCTGTTCTGTTCTGTTATGTTGTGTTCTCTCTCTCTCTCTCTCTCTCTCTCTCTCTCTCTCTCTCTCTCTCTCTCTGTGTCCATGTCTCTGTCTCACTCTCTCCGAACTTTAACCACATGTCCCTTCACCCACCAGGAAAAGCTCAAATATTATACGCTTGCCACAACCAGACAAAAGAAGCAACCAGCACTGTCCGGATGAATTTCCGCTCGACCATTTCAAAAGTGAATGTATCGGATAGGTTAATTAATGATCACAATGTTCTGTGAAGTATAATTGACAACCATTTCCCTGTGCATGAAAAAGACAGACAGCCCAAACAACCCGTCAACTGTCCAGAATCAAGCATCTCCTTGACCCTCCACTCACGGAAATTGTTATACTGTAATGAGCATATGAATTACTATTTCCATCCAAAATACAAGCTGGTTTAAAACATTACAGTATTATGTTAACTCGAGGCAGCGAAAGAGGGAGGACGGGGAGGGGGGGTGGGGGGGGGGGGGGCGGGTATAAAAGGAAGAGATTTTATTGTGATTTTAAATTTGTAAAAAAAAACCCAATGAAACTGTGATTTTTGCCATACGATAGAGAAGACGAAATGAGCGAGAGAGAGAGAGAGAGAGAGAGAGAGAGAGAGGAAAGCGGAAAAACAAGTGAATGATATGCAAAGGGAAATTATTCTCATCAAGTCTCAGAGGCCGGCGCCGGTACTTTCTTTCTTTCTTTTTTTTTCTTTTTTTCTCTTATTTATTTATTTATTTATTTTTTAAATGCGAACAATTTCGCTGCGTTGCATTTCACCCCCCCCCCCCCCCCCTCTACCACCCCTCCAACCCCAATCTCCACCCCCTTCCCCCCCCCTTTCCTCGTCCCTCCCCCCTCCACCCCCCCTCCCCCGAAATCCCCATTTGGAAAAATCTGTGCCAGATTTTTTTTTTTTTTTTTTTTTTTTTTACCGCTTTGCTTACTCCCTGCTTCACTTTTGTTGTGTCGGAGGGGGGTGGGGTGTGTGTGTGTGTGTGTGGGGGGGGGGGTATGATGGGTGGTGATGTCTCTTTTCCGTGTCTCTGATCTTGTGTGTATTCTCCAGGCTTTTTCTTCTGTTTTCTTCTTCCGCCCCCCTCCCCCCACCGCCCCCACTGCCCCCCTCCCCAGAAAATGCAATGCATTGTCCCTTCTCTTTCTTTTCTTTTTTTTTTTGCGTCGATAATTTGGCGCTGAAACTGGCTTATTATTATCATCGTCAGTTGTTTGTATTTTGGTTTGTTTGTTTAGTTTGTTTGCTTGTTGATAGTTTCTGGCTGCGTTCTTGTTATGTACTGTATGCATTATATTTTGTTTTGATGGGCTGTGTATAATCAAAGCCTAACTGTGACGGATGGGATGGTCAAGTTTCAAGTTTTAATTATCCTTTCACTCCTAATTGGAGTATGGAGGATTGCTGCAAAATAATGTTTTCATGCCCAGAACAAACATTTCCAAATACACGACAACGTCACACAACGTCGACCCACGGCGGTAAAAGAAGCGCCTCTTGGGTTTAGCTGTTTTAATACAACAGCATAATGCGACTAATTGTCTTCAGTTTCTAATTCAAGTTTTGTTTGTTTCAGTGTTTGTTTGCTTAATAATTAACTGGCAGGATTTTATCGGGGAAGGGCCGGGGGAAGTGTTGACGTGGGGTGATGTTAAAGGTGTGTGTGTGTGTGTGTGTGTGTGTGTGTGTGTGAAGTACCCCCATCCCCGATATGGTCCTGGTCAGTCGGCTGCATTGGCGATGAATAACAAACAACATAAGTATCGAATGGAAATTAACAAATATTGAGGCCAGGAGATGAATTGATTAACAAATAGTAAAGAGTGGTAACTCTCTCCATTCACAAGGTACACAACTTCAAGTCAGTGCTTCCTATGCTACCTATTCAGCTAGCACACAGGTAAATAAAAGGTACATTGGAACAAACCTAGAGAAAGAGAGAGAGAGAGAGAGAGAGAGAAGAGAGGTGGAAAAACAAGTAACTACAAGAGCCCACCGGCAGCAGATCTACCTGTAAGAGAGAGGAAGAGATGGTATTTGCTTTTAGCAGTTCGTGTGAGGGCGATTGAAAATGTGTTTGGTGGTTATGGCAAGGCCAACATCCACATTGACAGACCTGTATACATGAATCTGCCTCACTCCAGCCCCTCTACTCACTCCCCCCCTCCCCCCACCCCCCCACACACACAGACACACACACACACACACAGACACACACACACACACACACACACACACACACACACACAGAGAGAGAGAGAGATAGACAATAGAAAGGAGCAGGAAGGCACAGAAAAAC
>NC_134876.1:85826231-85836231 GCF_041734735.1 Babylonia areolata
TTTAGCATCTGTCCCGTATAAGTTTGCGTTTCCGAAGGCATTTCCACCAGTGAATATCATTTAAATTGTCACTTAATACAAAATCTGAAAACTATAAATCCTGATTTTTGTCACATTTTCAAGATTTTGGGAGAAAAAAGACAGAAAAGACAGTCCATTATCAAAATTATTATTGCAGTATGGGGCTGTCTCTGGTTTGTTGTTGTTGTTGTTGTTTTTGTTATTTTTTCGACACAGTTCTGTATGCTGCAGAAATGTTTCCAGACTCAAGGAGAGAGAATGAAAAAACAAACAAAAAACAAAAACAAAAAACAAAAAAAAACAACCCCAAAGACGAGATGCAACAGTAATTATTCATTAAAGCCATTCTGAGACAATAAATTTAAGTGATAATGTATTGTATGATAATGTATTGATTTGAAGTTTATACGAGTCTGAACAGTTTTTAGTTCAGTGTAAGCATAGTGAACTGAGGGATGGTTGTTCAGAGGGTTGTTCTTATATTTACTTACGTATTTGCTTATTTGTACATTTATCTGCTCATTTAGTTATCTACTCATTCATGTTTTGTTTATTTACATCACCTATTTATCTTATGTGCATACTGATTTACTTTTGTCTAGATTTGCTTACTTAAACTTGACCGTCTAAATCGAAAGCTGTCACGCCACGTAAATAACAACTGTGACAGGATAACTCACAGGATAACACAACTGCCATATAATTGGAATTTTCTAATAGTGTAACGACATAGAAATTAGAATTTCTATGCTTCGATGTGTTTCGCTTCGAGGTTGCCCGCCGTGTAGTGCGTGCGAGGATCGCGGGATGGCTCGTCATATTTTGCAGGGAGAATTTGTAGTCATCGTTGTCATCATCTTTCCATCGCTGTCATTGTAATCATCACCACCACCATCATCATCATCAAAACAATCTCCAGCAACGACATTATCACAGTCGAGAAAACATACAACTTCAGCGGTTGAACTGTGACGAGACTTCTAAACCACCGCCTCTAATTAGCCAAACTGGTCTAAGGGAAATAACCGCTACTGACAGCGCCTGTTGTTGCTGCGTGTGGTATTGATGAGATTGGATGGGACAGTATTATGAGGACGGGTGTTCTCTCATCAGTTTCATGTGATTGTTATTCTGTGGTTTGTTTCGGTGTTACTTGCCGGTTTTTTTTTTGTTTTTTGTTTTTTTGGTTTTTTTTGTTGGTTGTTTTTTTCCTCCCCCCCTCCCACCCCCCTCTCTCAGTGGCTCTACTCATCACCACATGTAGCTGGCCAAAGTAAACTACGCACAACCAGATTCGGGGGTGACATTCTGTTGGGGCGACTGAGACCGCCGGGGGCAGGTTGGGACACTTGCACACACACACACACCACACACACACACACACACACACACACACACACACACACACACACACACACACACACATATACGCACACTTTAAACAAATCTAGATCGATAAAATCTTGAGGTCTAATAAATGTTTATTTCAGTGTAACTATTTACTATCCCCCCCCCCCCAACACACACACACACACACACACACTCCCCCCCCCCCCCAAAAAAAAAGGGGTGTGTGTGGCTTGTCAGCCAAGTAAAATAATAGTGAAAAGAAACATGATTACCTGTAACAACAACAACAACAATAACAACACACTTTCATATATCTTGCAGAGACAAAGCAACAACAACAACCACAATCACAAAAAAAAGAAAGGAAATCATGTTACAGAACACTATCATGTTTTACATTTATTTGCTTATTTATCATCGTTGTTGTCTTTTTTTTGTCTTTTTTTTTATTATCATTACTACTACCTTTTTATATCATAATTATTATTTATTTATTTATGTAAGCCTATCTATTATTTATTCACCTTTTTTTTTCTTTTTTTTTTCTCAAGGCCTGACTAAGCGCGTTGGGTTACGCTGCAGGTCAGGCATCTGCTTGGCAGATGTGGTATATGGATTTGTCCGAACGCAGTGACGCCTCCTTGAGCTACTGAAACTGAAACTGAAACTGGCTATTGTTGTTTTCTTTCCAAATTCCACTACTACGATACATGCCGCAAACAAATCCAAACAGCTGTGTGACAATGCAACCAGTCGTGTCTGGTTAAAAAAAAATAATAATAAAATAAAATAAAATAAAAAATTCGTGGTATTTTGCTTGCACATCACAGATGAGAACCAAACGAGCTTTTAACGTTTGCAGTATGGTGCAAGGGAAGCAACCACTGTCAGTGGTTAGGTGCAAGGGAAGCAACCGCTGTTGAATCTCTTTATCACCTACGAGCGCTTGGGTCTTGCGCAAACAAGCCTTGCTCTGTTGCTGTTATATTACTGCTTCTGCTCCCGATGCAAGGATGGTGAGGTGGGGGTAGGGGGGGAAGGGGACCTGGGGAGGGAGGAGGGAGGGAGGGAGGGGAAGAGAAAGGGTGCTGACAGGCGGGCAGGCACAGAGAGAGAGAGAGAGGGAAGGGGGGTAGAGGGGGCCGGTGGGGGGGGGGGGGGGAGAAGTGAGAGAGAGTCTTTGAAGAAAGGTGAAACGTTGTGTGCCTTTTGTAGTGTTCAAACTTTTTTCGTTTGTTTATTGGTCTTGTTGTTTTGTTGTTGTTGTTCTTTCTTTATTTTCTAGGGAATCGGATTGATTTCAAACCTTCTCATGTCCCTCCACCTCCTGCCCCCCTCTCTCTCTCTGCTGCTTCTCTATCTGGTGTTATCTGTCTATCTGTATATCTATGTACTGATCTATATATCTATCTATCTAGCTAGCTAGCTATCTGTGTGTCTGTCTGTCTGCATCTCCTGCACACACACACACACACACACACACACACACACACACACACACACACACACACACACTGACGGATGCACATTCTCTCTGTCTCTCTCTCTGTCTCTCTCTGTCTCTCTCTGTCTCTCTCTCTCTCTCTCTCTCTCTCTCTCTCTCTCTCTTTCTCTCTCTATCTCTCTGTCTCACGCGCAAATAAACACACACTCTCACAATACACACATATACATACACATAATAGTTTCCACACACACAATATTGAACGCAATAAACATTCATAACATATATCCTTTTATGTGTGTGTGTGTGTGTGTGTGTGTGTGTGTGTGTGTGTGTGTGTATGCATATGAATGAGAGAGAGGGAGACAGTGTGTGTGGATAGGGAGGTTGTGGGTGGAGGAATGGGTAGCTTCTAAGTGCCATGTGGTCTGGTACCTCTCGTTTTAAAATAGTAGATGTAGTAGTAGCAGTAGTAAAAGTAGTAGCTAGTAGTAGAAGTAAATAATATAATAATAGTGATAATGATGATAATGACAATGATGATAAGAATGATAATGATGTGCATCTATATAGTGCTTACCCTTCGACTCATTGTCACAAAATGTGACAATCGACGATGAAGTGAACGTCAGGATTGCAAGAGCAAGCGCAGCTTTTGGTAGACTCAATGCAAATGTCTGGAACAGAAGAGGCATTAGTCTTGAGACCAAGCTAAAGGTCTACAGAGCAGTAGTTCTCCCCACACTACTGTACGCCTGCAAAACTTGGACAGTGTACCAACGACATGCCAAGAAGCTGAACCACTTCCACACAACATGCCTCAGGAAGCTACTGAACATCAAGTGGCAAGACAAGACCCCTGACACAGAGGTGCTCGCAAAAGCCACCCTTCCCAGCATCTTCACCGTCCTGATGCAGTCCCAGCTTCGCTGGGCTGGACACGTGGCGCGCATGCCAGACCATCGGCTGCCCAAAAGGCTCTTCTATGGCGAGCTGCAACAAGGGAAGAGATCACACGGAGGTCAGAAGAAGCGCTTCAGAGATACTCTGAAAGTCTCTCTGAAAGCGTTTGATATCAACCCTGACTCCTGGGAGGAATCTGCAGTGGACCGTGACAAATGGCGCGCTGCTGTGCACAAAGGCGCCAGGTTGTGCGAGGCCAACAGGACTGCTGCAGCTGTTGAGAAGAGGCAGGCCAGAAAGTCACGGGCAAACAAGCTCCCTGACAATGATATGCCTGTCTTTGTCTGCCCCAACTGTCAGCGAACATTTCGTGCGCAGATTGGACTTTCAGCCATCTGCGCGCGCACTCACAGATAGATTCATGAGCATCCTTCCCCCCACCCCACCACCACCCTCCCCCCATCCCCCATCCCCCATCTGGATGACAACGATGGTCATCATCGATCTCGATGGACACACCACCACCACCCTTCGACTCTGCTACATGTGGTACGCAGGATAAGGCACAGGAATATAATAATAATAATAATAATAATAATAATAATAATAATAATAATAATTTTTTAAAAAAATATATATATAATAACATAAAATTCGCTTCAGATACAAACGCCGCCTCAACAAAAAAAAAAAAAAAAAAAAAAAAAAAGCGTCTAGAATTCATTGAGTTTAACACTACTCACAGCCCCCATACATCTCCAGCACGTTACACGCCACCACAAACACATACATAAATTGACGAAGGCACACGACAAAGATATGTTTTTTTTCTTTATTTTATCTTCCTTTTTTTGTGGGTGGTGGTGGTGGTGGTGGTGGTGAAGATCTATAGTTTATGTTGTTTGGACAAACAAACATTTTGCGATAAACAAGCAGAGTCCATTGTAACAACACATTTCACGTCTGTACCACCTAAGGCACTACGAAGATGCTGATCAAGAATCGCCGCGGCGATTAATTTTAACTCTCTCCATACGAACGGCGAAAGAGACGACGTTAACAGCGTTTCATCCCAATTACCATCATCAAAATATTGCAAGCGGAACGCTCTTATACTGAAGAGGTGAATGTTGACAAAGAATACCACAGTTCTGACGACGAAAGCTAAAGGTTGGGTCATTCAGACACCCACTGGACGTCCGAGGGGTCTGTGTAGAGGAGAAGAGAGGACTGGCCGTACTGAGTGAGTTAACCATCGGATACCCCACCCCGCCCCGGCTGCCTCGCCTGTGAAAGGCTGTAGCCGCCTGTTGCAAGTCTGGTAACAACAGTTCTTCGTTTGATAGAATGAGCGTACGCCGAGGAGCTATTAATATTAACTTAGTTCATGTTGAGCTCTGAAGTCAGAGATTTGCAGAGACTGTGGAGTTTCAAATCTTTCATAGTCGTCATTCTGGTTGTGGTGTGATTATATAGTTAGATGGTTTTTGTTTGCTTGTTTGTTCGTTTTGTTTGTTTGTTTGTTTGTTTTTGTGCCAATGATTTGGACATTTTTGGGGGGCTACTTGACAAGGCTGTACTCTCATATTTCCCGGCTGCAGTGACATCACTACAAGTTGAGCGTTTGGTTTGCGACGTTGCCGGGAAAGCAATGTAAATTCAAGGGTCATGTTGTTATTCTGGTGGCTTCAATACCGGTGTTAGATGCCGTGGTAATCTCGCCCCCATAAAAGTTTACAGATCCTTTGGCTGTTAGATATACCTAAATTCCTTGAAATACACCCAAAGAAAAATTGGTGACATTAAAACCCCCCGGAATGATCATAACAACAAAGAATGTAATAATATATGTACACAGTATCATCCCACCTGGGGAATATTCCTCCTCGATCCCTAAAGGTCAAATCCCCAAATTCCACCACCCCACCCTACCCCTATGTTATAACCGGAAAAATGCTATCGAACCCAAGTAAAGTACCACCTCAGGGTCGCCGAGCTGTAAACATTTAATATTACCCCCAGCGACAGAGAAGCACAATAATTTCTTTCTCGACCCACCTAACAGCATGTAACTAGAAAAACCCACGGCCATAATGGCAAGACTGGCGTGATGTATTCCATGTTGCTGTGAGCGCCACGTTGTGTATTGATTCATTCCCTGGCTGCTGACTTCTATTCACCATTGCCGTTTGTCAGTTCTTGCAGGACCTGTCCACGTGTCTCCCTTTCTGCCTGCCCATCACTACACCTGCCGTCCCGGAAGAGAGCTAGCTGTTCTCTTCTGTGGGCTGAACAAAGCCGGGGTCATCGCTGCCGTGCGAGACTATATTATCGATAGGCCGCGCTCGCTCGATCAATGGCTGAAGATCATGACGGGTGTGTGTTTATTAATGGACGATTTTGTGTGTATGTGTGTGTGTGTGCGCGTGTGCGTGTGTATGAAAATCAAAAATAGAGGCAAAGACTGAAAGAGAGAGACCACACTAACTTTACCCCCCCCCCCCACCCACACACCTCTCCACCCCCTCCTCTCCCCCCATCCCCTCCACCCCCCTACCCCCGGCCCTCCCCCGCCCCCCCCCCCACCCCCAAGAAAAAAACAAAACAAAAAAAAACACCCCCAAACAAACAAACAAATAACGGAGAAATCAAAGAAGGAGTGTACACTGCTTATTATGAAAATGCTGCAGCGTCTTCTGTACGTCATAATGAATTGAACAAAGGAATAATATATATATATATATATATATATATATATATAGAGAGAGAGAGAGAGAGAGAGAGAGAGAGAGAGAGAGAGAAAGAGAGACACAGAGAGAGAGAGAGAGAAAGAAGAATGATAAACCCACAAAACGAGTGGGTCAGGTAACGGGGGCAGGCATACAAGAACTATTTTCAACATAAAACAGGGAATAAGATCAGGAATACAAGAATTCATGTTATAGTGATATTATATCAAAACATTTTTTTTAATATCTGGGTCAGTGCACGGGAACAGACATACAATGATAATGATTAAACAAAATTACTGGGCCAGGGCCTAGGGAATGCGAGCAGGATTACTTCTTCTTCTTCTGCGTTCGTGGACTGCAACTCCCACGTTCACTCGTATGCACACGAGTGGGCTTTTACGTGTATGACCGTTTTTACCCCACCATATAGGCAGCCATACTCTGCTTTCGGGGGTGTGCATGCTGGGAATGTTCTTGTTTCCATAACCCACCGAACGCTGACATGGATTACAGGATCTTTAACGTGCGTATTTGATCTTCTGCTTGCATATACACACGAAGGGGGTTCAGGCACTAGCAGGTCTGCACATATGTTGACCTGGGAGATCGTAAAAATCTCCACCCTTTACCCACCAGGCTCCGTCACCGTGATTCGAACCCGGGACCCTCAGATTGAAAGTCCAACGCTTTAACCACTCGGCTATTGCACCCGTCGAGCAGGATTACAAGTATGATCATAATTATGATTATAACTTAACAACAACAATAACAAGAATGGCTGGGACAGGTCAGCGTCGGATAGGAGCAGAAAATACAAGTGTGTTTATATATATTTATCGGGTGTCCCCCAAAAAAAGTGAACCGCTTTTTGACAAGTATTTTCTCAGTGATAGAGAAATCGAATTCATTGAAAATTTTCACACAGTAACCTTCGGGTATCATAAACATGTCTACAAAATATCTAAACGTTCGAATGCAAATTATGCGAGTATTGTCAAATTCAAAACAGCATGTCAAAAAAATCCAATATCAGAGCTGTGCAATGTGACCATCATGTTCATGCCAGCTGCCAGGTGTTGGCATCTGTCAATCAGTGTAAATCTAAAAATAGCCTATCTGGATGTCAAGTCTATTGATTTTTTTTTTTTTTTTTTTTTTTTTTTTTTTTTTAATTGTCGTCTGTATCCAAAATCAGTTCTGTCCAAAGTTTCAGTTTGGAAGGATCAACCATGCCTTTGGGTGAAAGTGATAAGGTTACCATTGAAAACTGTTTCAAGGAGAAAGGCTGGGGTGGAAGAGGGATCATAAAGGAATTTCCAGGCAAGGGGTAGAATCATGTCACTCTAAATAGACCTATCGCTAAAATACGCACTACATGGTCAGTAGCACGTAAAACTGGCAGTGGGAGACCCAAGATTGCATGTTCGGAGGAGAACAAGGACCGTGTTGAGGAACTGATTCAATCCCAGGAAAACCCAGGGATCCACAAATCTCTTAGAGAAGTTGCAAGCAATTTACAAGTGAGCAAGTCTTCTGTGCAAAGAATGGCGAAAGAATTTTACGTGCTACTGACCCTGTAGTGCGTATTTTAGCGATAAGTCGAAAGTCTAACCCTAAAATTACTGTGTGAAAATTTTCAGTGAATTCGGTTTCGCTATCACTGAGAAAATACTTGTTAAATATATATACATACATATAATTTTTTTTAATAAACAGAAACAGGTGGAAGTATAAATATAGAAACGGGCGGAAATATCAATACACACACACACACACACACACACACACACAAACAAAAAAAACTTTGAAGGTGTAGAAATGGGAATGAGAACAAATATCAATATAACTATAATATACTTAAAAATAATAAACGGGTAGAAAAAGGGAATACGAACAGATATATCAATATAATTGTATACATAAAAAAAGAAAAAAAGAAAGAAAGAAAGCAGGCAAAGAAGGGGATGGAGGAAGTGAAAATACAATCACAATTACAGCTTTTAAAAAAATCCCAACCGGGTAGTAGGTCAGAAAATGGGAGCGGAATAGAATTGAAATTAATCCCCCCCTCTCTCTCTCTCTCTCTCTCTCTCTCTCTCTCTCTCTCTCTCCCCCCTCTCTCTCTCTCTCTCTCCCTCTCTCTCTCTCTTTAATGTATTCTTAACCCAGTCTTGTTGGTAATGAAATGGGAGGAGTGTGGAAATATACGGCCTTCAGTGACAGTCTGACTGAGAAAAGGGGAGGACAACGGAAGACAACAGAACGGGCGGGGATCGGGGAGGGGGTGGTGGTGGCAAGGGCAGGGGGGGGGGGTGTTGAAGGACCAACAGTGTCAAGTGGACAAAAAAAAAGAAGAAAAAAAGAAAGAAACTAAACCCAAAGACGAAAAGCAAAAACAAAAACAAAAACAAACAAACAAAAAATCCTACCTAACGTTTTCCCTTTTTGAAACCCTAATAGTCCACAGTGGCAAACCGGCCAGAAGTTTACGACCGCGCCAGGGAGCTCGCTTCCCTCCTTTCTTTCTGTATTATCTTGTTTTTCTTCTTGTTTTTTCTCCTTTTTTTAATACTAAAAAAAACCAACGCCCACCACGCACCTGGGACCACGTGAACACCTCCTCCACCCACTTTATTATTATTTTTTTTCTTGATACTCGAAATGGTCCACCACACTACACCTGGGACCACCTGAGGAGTTAGTACCCCCCCCCCCCCCCCCAACAACCCCCCAACCCCACCACCACCACACACCCCACCTACCCTCCTCCACCACCCTTCCTTCCACAATCCTTTCCCTCCTGCCCCCCACCCCCACCCCACCCCCACACCTTCATGGCTGAAACCACCCCTCCGAGGTCCCCCCCCCCAGCCCCCAGGTAAGCCTCCTCCCCACCCACACGTCCTCAAATCTACCTCCTCCTCAGCACTGCCCCTCCCCCCGCCCCTGTTTCCCCTGAGGGCCATTGTCCTCCAGATCACCTCCGCTATGAAAACAGGGACAGGGCCCTAGCCTGACCCCTGGTCACCGCTAGTCGCACTTTTGTTTTTTTTTTTTTTTTTTCTTTTTTTTGTGGTCGCCATGTAGGTTCAGGTTCAGGTTCTTGTGCTCACCGGAGCGAGTCTGATTAATACACTCTGGTTTTACACACTATCAAGCTGAGCACAAACAGGAGAGGGGGAGGGGGTGGGGGGGGGGGGGGGGGTTGGAGGGGTGGCGGTGATGGTGGGAGGTAAGGGAGGGTGAGAGAGAGAGAGAAATTCGGATGGTTTATTCAAAAAAAAGCCTTAGCCTTATGAAGGGGTGGTGTGTAAACGTATAAAAGAAACAACATTTTGGCTTCACGTAGAGAAAGAGAGAGACAGACAGACAGAGAGACAGGCAAACAGACAGACAGACAGAGACAGAGATAGAGACAGAGAGAGTGACAGAGAGACAGAGAGAGAGAGACAGAGACAGAGAGATAAACAGAGACATAAACAGAGAACACAGAACTCAAATCGGTTGGTGTGTTTTTTTCATAATTATTATTATTCAAGGATTAAAAATT
>NC_134876.1:85843731-85846231 GCF_041734735.1 Babylonia areolata
TTTCCAAGTAGGTAAATATCCAAGAAGGCAACGAATGGACTGACGACCTGGAAATAGTTAACGATAATCATGGACATGGGCATTGCACTGTCATTCACAGGAAGAACATGCGGAAGGATTGTGGCGGCCTCGCTCACAATGACAACAGAAAAGAGGAGATAGGAAAAGAAAAAGAAAAATAGAAGAAGAAGAAGAAGGGAGAGCATATCAGCCTTTGTAATTGAAATGAAATACGATGTCTTGTCAGGCTCTGCAAAATGACATCTTCCACTTTTAACACTGAATTTCTCCTTCGCCTCGGGGAAGGGGGAGAGAATTCGGGAGGAAAATCTGATGAGAGGAACAAGAGAATGAGCGATGAAGGAATGACGTCCCCCCCGCACTCCCCCCCCCCACCCACCCCGCCCCAGCACCTCCCCACAACCCACCCCACCCAGCCCTTCTTCCCCCCACCACCCTTCCCCTTCCTCTTCCTCCCCCCCACCCAACATCTTCCTTCTCCATCACAATGAAAAGACCCATCAACGGGAGGCCACTCGGTGTGTGGCCGTCGCCTGACGTCGCAGTAATGTGCCCCTATTGATCGAGCAACGGGGGGAAAACAATTTTCCCACCAAATCGGACCAGCTACGTTGCGCTGGCATTGATTCTTGGAGGTAATCAATTTCCCTGATGCCGGAGACATTTCTGATTTGCTGCCATCGGGATGGTTTTTTTTTTTTTTTTTTTTTTTTTTTTTTTGAGGGGGGGAGGAGAAGGGAGGAACCAGCTTTCATCCTGGATACAAGAAAGAAAGAAAGAAAGAAAGAAACTGGAACCGAGAAAGCGGAGGCAGATTGAAGGGAAGGCTACAGAGATGAGGAGGTGGAGGTGGCAGGGGAAAGCGGGTGCGCGGGGTGGGGGTAGGGGGGTGAAAGGAGAAGGGGGAGCGGGGTGATAGAAGGATGTCAACGATGTTTTTCAGCTTGTGACATTTTCATCCTGGCAATACAGCGTCGTCTTATATAATTTACCGCTAGGTTTTATGGACCAGCTTCTCCCCCTCCCCGCGTTGTCGACTCCCCTCCTCCGGATACCATTTTCAGAAATGATGATTACATGGCTAACGTTCTTCTTGCATGGGATTCTGCCCATGCTGACATCAAAGATAATGGCATTGTTGACCAGCGAGCCAGCCAGGAAAGTCATGAAATAAAGCACACTGTATAACGAAAATGACCACGTAATCCCCTGACACAGATATAGGACCCAAAGTTCATTCTCCCGGGAAAGAATGTTTGGCAAGGACTAGTGCTTATTACCAACCGCCTTGGAGGACGGAGTGGTTAGCGTAAGGGATTGAGGACGGTTTCGAACCCAGTTAAAATCGTGTCATTGTGGGATTGTTTCGCCCACTGTCAGTTCCTCTGCTGTAGTACAGTGCAGTACTAATAAATGATAAAAAAATAAAATTAAATGAAATAGAACAATACAGTACAATAAAATACAATACAATACAACACAAGCCAGGCAGAGACGAGGCAAACTAATCATGATGGATGGCATGGTACTATTCGGGGACATCGTGTCTGGCGTGAAGCAAATGGAGACAAGTCAAACATAATTTGGTCATCATTATGGTACATAAAACATCTTTAAACTCATAACATATCAAAGGAATGGTTAAAGCTTAAAATGCATAACAGTATTACATGTTCAATGATAATAAAGCTGCGCGCGCACACACACACACACACACACACACACACACACACACACACACACACACATATATATATATATATATATATATATATATATATATATATATATGTATATATATATATATATATATTCGTTTTTTTCTGTTTTTGTTTTTTTTTAACTTCGTGTCTTTTGTGTTACTTTACTATCTATAATGAATAGGTATCTATACGATTATGCTTTTTCGCCGTATTGTTTCTCAAACGCTAAGATACTCACCAACGTGTCACTAATTCTAGGATCGGTGGTAACTGTACTGTGTGAGTCACTTGTTTCACATTTCACCTTTTTTCTTCTTAAAAAAAAAAAAAAAAAAAAAAAAAAATTCTTGTTCGTATTCATAAGGTCTGATGGATGGTTGTGTTTTCACCCTGACCTAAGAAGAAAAAAAAAGAAAACCAGTCGATTTTTCTTAAACCTAATTATGACGGATAGCGTGATACCGTTATGGAACAGCTTGTCTGGTGTGAACTGTCTGCGAACTAATGATGATGGATAGCATGGTACTGTTTAGGGGATGTCCCATCCTTGACGTACGGTGAGGTGAGGTGAGGTGAGGGTAATAATGTACGTCACAGTTTCAAGTCTTGAGGGGAGAGGTCCGGTGTGTGTGTGTGTGTGTGTGTGTGTGTGTGTGTGTGTGTGTGTGTGTGTGTGTGTGTGTGTGTGTGTGTGTGTGTGTGTTGTGTGTGTGTGTGTGTGTGTGTGTGTGTGTGTGTGTGCGTGCGTCTGTGTATGAGTATGAGTATGTGTGTGT
>NC_134876.1:85851231-85858731 GCF_041734735.1 Babylonia areolata
CACTTATGCAAAAACAGTTTTGTCTTTATTGAAATTTATAGTTTTCTTCATTTATTATTTAAGGGAAAACAATTAGTTATTATTTATCAAACATAAAAGACATCAAACTATGAAACGAATTTTTTTTTGCAAATAGAACGGGAAACTTTTGATATCACATATGCACAGAAGTCACATCACAACAAGCACATTTTAACCATCAAACTACATTTTGCGTGCATATGGACCATTTCCCACGAGCAAATTTAACACACTAAACTCCGTTAGGCAGCAGAAGCTAGGTTGCTTAAAACAAGCAAATGTTTCCGTTAAATTTCACTTTACCATGGAAAAAGACGTAACAACGGCATAATTTTTATGTAACAAGAACACTGCATGTCGTCAACATTCGAGCGTACATAACGTTACACCAGCAACACGTAACCGTCTAACTACATTTACTGAACAGAACCCATATTAAACTGGCAAATATATCGGAATTAGTTCATATAAGGGAGATGGGCGTGGGTGGGTGGGCAGTTTCCAATTTAAAAAAAAATCCAACTGACGAGGTTGTTGTTTTTGTTTTTTGGTTGGTTTGTTTGTTTTTTCTTTTCTTATCTTTTAAGGGACCGGACATTGGCAGGAACAAACAAATCCCAACACGTAACTTCGTCTTAAAACCAGAAATGACCCAAATTCCAGCTATATTGATTCAACCCCCCCCCCTCTCTCTCTCTATCCCGAACGCACCCCCCACCCCCCTCGCCACTTTCTCTCTCTGTCTCTCGCTCAACCCCTCATTCTTTCACTGTCTCTGTCTTCCTTTCCATCCACTCTTTCTCTCTCTTTCTTTATCTGTCTGTGTGTCTCGCTCTCCGTTTCCCGAAACTTACACACGCGCGCGTGCGTACGCACACAGATACTAAATAGAGCAGAGACAGAGACAGAGAGACAGAGACAAAGGCAGACAGAGCACAAGTTAAAGGAACGAGAATTAAACCCAGAAGATGAAAAAGAAGAGAGAGAGAGACAGAGACAGAGAGAGACAGAGAGACAGACAAAGAGAGAGAAACGAAAATACTTTCCTGCATAATCAGATTGAAGCAACAAGAAATGCCAGGATGAGGAGTGGGGGTTGGGGGGTGGGGGTGGGGGGGTGGGGTGGGGAGTAAACCGAGGGGTGAAGGGGGGGTGAGGGGAAAAGGGGAGAGAACGAATTGTATTAATGGACCTTTGGTGAGAGTGGAGGGGGGGGGGGAGAGAGAACAAACAAAATCAATATAACTTCATTTTAACCAAACTGAATGAATGTCCCAGATCTCTCTGCACTGAATAAATTTGAACATCTCTCGAATATCTGTCTCTCTTTGTTTCCATGAATCTGTCTCTCTGCATCTCTGCTCCTCTCTCTCTCTCCTTCTGTCTGTCTGTCTTTCTATCTGTCCGTCTGCCTATCTATATGTTTGTCTGTCTCTGTCTTTTTATTTGTCTGTCTCTGTCTCTCTCTCTACGTCCCCGGCTCCCTTTCTCTCTCTCTCTCTGTCTCTCGCTCATCCCCTCATTCTTTCACTAACTCCGTCTCCCTTTCCACCACCCCATCTCGCTCTCCTCTCTCTTAGCTTTTTCCTTCTTGAATATTTCAAATGAAACCAGGAAGGAGGTATGTGGATGAACGCGCGCGCGAGCGGATGTGTGTGTGTGTGTGTGTGTGTGTGTGTGTGTGTGTACGTGCGCGCGCGCGTTCGTGTGTGCGTGCGCGCGCGCAGTAGTCAGTCATTGTTGCCAACCAGCTGAAAGGGAACAGTGCCTGCTTACTTCCCTTTTTAACACTTCATGCGGTATCATGCTTTTGTTCTCTCTCTGTCTGTTTCTGTCTCTGTCTGTCTGTCTGTCTGTCTATCTCTCTCTCTCTCTCTCTCTCTCTCTCTCTCTCTGTCTCTCCCCTCGCCCCACCCCCCTCCCTCTCTCTGTGTTGTTTTTCTTGTCATAGTTTCGAAGCGACGTCATAGCATGAAGTCGACACATTATGCGCCACTTGGGATGGGACAGTAAATAGGTCTAAAATAGGCCTAATTACACATAAAATCGCCATATGAACCACAACAGTAACAAGTTCTTGCACACATACACACTTTCCTTGACCATGTGCAACAAAACCTTTCACGGCTTTTGATATAAAGCTTACAAGATAGAGGATGCAATAATGCCCACCCCCCCCCCCCCCCCCCCACCCCCCCCTTTTTTTTTTTTTTTTTTCTTTTTCTTTTTTCTGTCTAAACACGTTTGCTGATGAAAAAGCGACATTAAAAAAGAGCATTTCATCCACTGACAAAACAAAATTAAGTTTTTTCATTCAATAAAACAGAAAGTTATAAACATCATTACAATAAACAAATGTCTTTATGTCTTCATGGTACGAATTCGACTTCGCTTTTGATCTAGACCTCACCAACAGATTGGTAAGAGTCTGGACCCACCAAAAAACCTCCAATGTTTGAATTACTTGACGTCCAGATTTTACTCCCTTCCACAAACTATGCAATGTCTTTATGTCTTCGTGTTATAAATTCAATTTCGCTTTTGATCTAGACCTCATCAAACAGGTTGGTACTGAGAATCGAACCCTCCAAATAACCTCCAATGTTTAAGATTAATCAACGTCAAGACCTTAACCCCCTTCCACAAACTATGCAATGTCTTTATGTCTTCGTGGTACAAATTCGATTTCGCTTTTTATCTTGACCTTATCAACACGTACTATGCGAACCCATCAAAGAAAACGAGCCTCCAATGTTTAAAATTTACTTGACGTCCAGATTTTAATATACCCCCTTCCACAAACTATGCAGCGCCGCGTGCAGCATACCTGGGTGTGTCTGTACATTCGTACACGTACTGTACACCTGTGTGCGTGTGTGGGCGCTCCAGTGAGCCAACAATACGTATCATTGTTCCAACGCCTCTCCGCCTTTCTTTTTTCTTTCTTTCTTTTCCGCGTGATTTACAGAACGCAGCACTTTCTGGGCCGTCTTTACCGTGCTGTTACGCAAAACACGCCGTTCACTTCTCGCTGGCTGTAAGTATAAGGCCGTCGAGATAGGCGCTGAGATAAGACAGCAGGGAAGTGGGGGCGGGATGGGGGGGTTGGGGGGGGGGGGGGGCGGGACGGATGAGAAGACTGGAAGGGGGTAAAGTCTAACAGTTAGTGACATTAACATAGTACAGGGGGAGGCTGGGAGGCTGGGTGAGAGAGATAGCAAAGGTTTAGAGGCTGTGAGTGGGGGGGGAGCGGGGCTGGGGGTGTTAATATACCAGGACAGGAAGAGGCTGACAGACACGAGTCGGAACCTCATTACCCACACACGCAGCATATAGAACCGTCACCGCGAAAGCAGGAACAAACGCAGCAAATACAACTGTCAGCGCACGGCAGTGACGTGTGTGTGTGTGTGTGTGTGTGCGGGCGAGCCATAGAATTGTCAACACGACCAGTCCAGACTGCTTTTAAATTTGCTGACTGACAATGATCTGATAATCAAATTACTGGCTCATATTTTAAGGGGAGGGTTAGGGGAGTGGCCGGGAGGGGGGGGGAGGTGCAAGTATTTTGTTGCCTGTCGCTCGATCACTCGTGCGCGTCTTCTATTTTGTGCTGCCTAAATGATTGTGCCAATGTATTTTCAGTTCATTTCATATTGTTTTGTGTTTTGCTCTGTCAAGTCAGAGCCCATCAAGACTTTCTACGTTCTGATGCTGAATTGGAAAGAGCAAACCGGGTGCAGTCCTGATGTTTGTTCTTTCTGTTCCTATTTTTCTTTCCTTTTTTTTCAGTTCATGCTGTTTAAAGCCCAGCTGAATAAAAAGCAATGGGCCGTCTCTGGACTGTAAACACATGGGAAAAACGCTTAATTAAAACACAAACAAGCAACATGAAAACAACATGTACTGTTTGCTTGGTAGTACTCTTAGAATTAAAAGGCAATGGTTTCATGGTAGGTTAATGAAACAGTTTATTGTTTGTTTGATTCGCGTGTTTCAATGGTTATTAGCTCTGTTCTGCTGTGACTGATGTGTGTTGATGTGCGTGCATGCGTGAGTGTGTGTGTGTGTGTGTGTGCGCGCGCGCGCGCACGCCTTCCTACCTCCACTGATGCCTGCATGACTGAGCGCGTACGTGCGCGTCTGAGTGCATCCTTGCGTGTGTAGGCTACATGGTATGTCCTGATACGCATCCATACACGTATGCCTGGGATTGTGTGTGTGTGTGTGTGTGTGTGTGTATACGTGCGTGCGTGCGTGTGTGTGTGTGTGCGTGTGTGTGTATTGGGGGGGGGGCGGGGCTGAGGGGGGAGTATGGCGCCTGGGCGCTCCTTACATGCATCCATACACGTGTGCCTGGGAGTGTGTGTGTGTGTGTGTGTGTGTGTGCGTGCGTGTGTGCGTGCATGCGTGCGTGCATGTGTGTGTGAGGAGGTCGGAGGTCGGGGAGGGGGGGGGGGGAAGTGTGGCGCCTGTGCGCTAACAAACAGTACGAATGATTGTTCCAGTGTCTCTCGTTTTTTCTTCTCCCTCAGTCCTGTGATGTACAGAACGCAGCACTTTGCTGTGCCGTTTTCATCGTGCTGTTATGCTAAACACGCAGCTATTAATACTACTCCCTATGTCTGACTTCTTGCTGGCTGCGTTACTAGTAAGGCTGTGGAGATAGGCGCTGAGATAAGTAAACAAAGACAGCAGGTGACAGAGGGACGGATAAGTGGAAGGAGGTAAAGCCTTATATCACTTACAGACTACAGTGGAATCAAGTTAAGTGTATACCAGTACCAGTGTGGAGCGGTTGTATTGTTGGGAGGGAAGTGAGAAAGGGAGGCGTACACACACACACACACACACACACACACACACACACACACACACACACACACACACACACACACACACACACACACATACAGAGAGAGAGAGAGAGAACAAACGTATGAACGAAAATGTTTCAGTGAACATCGGCCATGGGCCATAATTCAAAACATGGGAGAAGGGGAAGAGTTGAGGGGAGGGTGGGGGACATGAGGATGACAGAAGCAATCAACAATAACATCTTGTTTTCAGCAGTATACATCTGCATTTTTCACCGGGGGTTCTTTCAAGTGAGACATATTCTATTGGAGACTGGAGAGAGACACACACACACACTCAGATAGAGACAGGGGGATAGAAAGAGGGAGACAGAGAGACAGAGGGAGATAGATAGAGAGGGAGAAAGGGAGAGATCCAAAAGGTTTAAGGAGGTTGAGGAGAGTGTTACAAGCAATAGCATAACAGACACAAGTCTGAACCTCGTTACTCACACTCGCAGCAATTAGAACTGTCAACGCAGCAGCAAGATAGACAATATCAATGCCTGAGGTAAACCGTATATTTGTCAGCTGCGGTTGCATTTGCTCACTGGTTGTGTTCGCAAGGGTTTGAAAATTTATTGTCTGGCCCGTAAGGATTAATCACGTATTCGTCTCAAAGACCAATCATGCCTCAGTCATGTGACATGTGAAGGATAGCATTCTACGAGAAAGGTGGAAGAATGGTTGACGCTCTTCTGTCAATACAGTGTCCGTGAGGGTCTTGGTTCCATTCCCGCTCTCGCCCTTTCTCCCAGTGGAGTGATGGCCTAGAGGTAACGCGTCCGCTTAGGAAGCGAGAGAATCTGAGCGCGCTGGTTCTTCTTCTCTTCTTCTTCTTCTTCTGCGTTCGTGGGCTGCAACTCCCACGTTCACTCGTATATACACGAGTGGGCTTTTACGTGTATGACCGTTTTTACCCCGTCATGTAGGCAGCCATACTCCGTTTTCGGGGGTGTGCATGCTGGGTATTTACTTGTTTCCATAACCCACCGAACGCTGACATGGATTACAGGATCTTTAACGTGCGTATTTGACCTTTTGCTTGCATGTACGCCTGAGGCACTAGCAGGTCTGCACACATGTTGACCTGGGAAATCGGAAAAATCTCCACCCTTTACCCACCAGGCGCCGTCACCAAGATTCGAACCCGGGACCCTCAGATTGAAAGTCCAACGCTTTAACCATTCGGCTATTGCGCCCGTCAGCGCGCTGGTTCGAATCACGGCTCAGCCGCCGATATTTTCTCCCCCTCCGCTAGACCTTGAGCGGTGGTCTGGACGCTAGTCATTCGGATGAGATGATAAACCGAGGTCCCGTGTGCAGCACGCACTTAGCGCACGTAAAAGATCCCACGTCAACAAAAGGGTTGTTCCTGGCAAAATTCTGTAGAAAAATCCACGTCAATAGGAAAAACAAATAAAACTGCACGCAGGAAAAATACAAAAAAATGGGTGGCGCTGTAGTATAGCGACACGCTCTCCCTGGCGAGAGCAGCCCGAATTTCACACACAGAAATCTGTTGTGATAAAAAGAAATACAAAAACAAAACAAAACAAGTTTGACTGGAAAAATCAAATTCAGTGTCCAGAAAAACCAAGCTAAACGTCTTGTCATTCGGATGAGACGATAAACCGAGGTCCCGTGTGCAGCACGCACTTAGCGCACTGAGAAAAAAAGAACCCACTGCAACAAAAGGGTTGTCCTCTGGCATAATTATGTCACAGAAGAAATCCATCTGATGGGTACACAAATATATATGTGGTTCGTCCGTCGGGATCGACGAGGACCATCTAGTCATCCTGGGGGTGGGTGGGTTGGGTTCTGTGGGTGCGCAGATGACTGGCCAGGCCAATCCGCACCCGGAAGGTTCTGATGCAGTGTGGACAGGGGATGGTGGCGGCTGTCGGGGACTTGCTGGCCCTGCTTTTCCTGGCCTGTCTGCGTTGCTCTGCTGCAGCGATTCTGTTGGCCTCACAGGATTTGGCGTCTTTGTGGACAGCTGAACGCCACTTTGGTCTGTCCATTGCATTCAGCTCCCATGTGCATGCACTCAAGGCCTCATTGAGCGGGTTGTGTTATACTGCTGATCAGGCATCTGGCCAGCAGAGTGGTGTAACGTATTATGGATTTGTCCGAACGCAGTGACGCCTCCTTGAGAAACTGAAACTGGAAACTTGTGTCATGGTATTTTGAGTACTTTTCATTTTCATTGCCCAACTGAAAGATAGGAAAATCTTTAGGCTTGCTGTGCTATTTAATGCTGAATTTGAAAGACTGAAGTACACGGCGAAGCCTATCAGGATTAACTCTCTCCATACGAACGGCGAAAGAGACGACGTTAACAGCGTTTCACCCCAATTACCATCATCAAAATATTGCAAGCGGAAGGCTCTTATACTGAAGACGTGAATGTTGACAAAGAATACCACAATTCTGACGACGGAAGCTAAAGGTTGGGTCATTCAGACACCCACTGGACATCCGAGGGGTCTGTGTAGAGGAGAAGAGAGGACTGGCCGTACTGAGTGAGTTAAACCATGATTCCTCACCGCAATCTTTTTCATTCAGTTCATGTGTTCATTTATAACTTAGCTGGCTGCAAGGGATCATCTCAGGGGTG
>NC_134876.1:85876231-85881231 GCF_041734735.1 Babylonia areolata
TAATAATTTGGTTGTCTTATGTTAATTAACGTTCCTTTTCCATTTCGTGACTGACACTCATGAACGACCATCAATATTGTCTTCGTATTGTTTGTTTCCTTGCTCGGACGTTATGGTTAGACCATTGTAATCCTTAGATAATGATAATGATAATAATAATAATAATAATAATAATAATAATAATAATAATAATGTGCTGCTTTCATTGTGGGTTTTTTTTATGTCGACATCAGACCGTGACACAGAGAGAGAGAGAGAGAGAGAGAGACAGAGACAGAGACAGAGACAGAGACAGAGAGAGAGACAGAATAGAAGATCTCAGTTCAATATCTGAAGGTGGATACATCAGTGGATGAGAGAGGGAACTACCTAAAGTCTTCCCCCTTTCATCATATCCCCCTTATTTCTGTCTTTCTCTGTCTGTCTGTCTGTCTGTCCGTCTGTCTCTCCCTCTCTATGTCCCTCTTCTTCCCATCTTTCCTTTCCGCTTTCCTTCCGCTTTTTCTTCTCTCTCCTCTTTCTTTTTCTTACCTAAAAAAAAAAAGAAGAAGAAAAAATAAAAAGAGATTGAAATGTCACAGGAACTGGGAAGGAGACCGTTACGAAACTCTTCAGACGTTTCCATTAAAAGTCTCCCAACTGTTCCCTGGTAGAGGATCGCCTGCTCATCAGACAGCACATATCAAAATGCACTGCAGTGGAAAACTGGAAAATGCCATTACTTCAACTGTTAACAGTCACGCCACAGGACAACCGGTGCTAAGGCAACTGGAGGGATAAACCCCCCTGTCTTCATTTTATCCCCTGGTTGAAACTTGAACAGACAGATGTATTTATTATAATGAATCAATTCCACAGAGTGACGTGATATAACTCGATTTTTGAAAAAAAAAAAAAAAAAAGCAATAAAATACGATGAACTAAAAAGTCTCCGATGTGGCGCCAGTGTTTTAGCGTGAACACTTCGAAACTTTTTCTCACCGTCGGCGTCAAGATACGGACACTGTTTTGAAACATATATATTTCAAAAGAAATATAAAGATGATGGAGTCTCCCGTCGGATCGACGGATGAGTAGGCAGGCAGGCTTATCTGTCGGTGTATGTCCACATACTGGAGAAGAGACCGATTGTGGGTGCGCAGCACTTCCCACATGTGTCGCAAGGGAAAACGTCTCCAGAAGTTGAGCCCTGCTTCCTTCGCTCACGCTTCTCCTTAATGGCCAGCGTTCTCTTGTTTTCAAACGTCTTTATGCCACTAGAGCACAGCATCCTCCAGCGAGAGCGGTCAAGGGCATCAGTTTCCCAGGAAGCGATGATCATTAGCCTGGTTGCCTGACCAGCACAGGTGACTTTTTTTTTAGTGAAGAGGAGTTGTGCAGTCCCTTCCCCACTCTCTCGCCTACCGACGCTCACAGTCCCACAGGTGCAGATACTGCCACGTGTAGGACGGCCTCGGCAGGTGCAGGTTTTTTTTTTTCGGAGCTCCGTCTCCTAGGAGGACTTCCAGCCAAGGACAAGAGCTCCCCTTGCCCTTTGGTCATCCTCTTCCGCCTCCACTGCCGTTGGGAAAAGTTTCCTCCTTCGCCTGGTCCGTCGTTGGGAGACTTCACATGCGGCAGGTAGTACTGGGTTACATGGTACCAGTAGCAAGGGCTACGCCCCTGACCTGACTCTCAATAAAAGACACAAATATAAACCACTCATTTGCCAATCAAATTATAACCATATTTAGCAAAAACATCATAATCCTCCATCACTCAAAAGATACGTGGAATATTACAGCAGAACACACAGTCATTAACTCCAAATCCTCTCGATAAAATCCACCCAAAATTTCCATCTTCAAACGATATGCAAATGTATATTAGTACAAAACGATTTCCCAGTTTACTTTGTATGCGGATTAACACACACAAAAAAAAAACACTTTTTTTATTCAATGTTTTAAAAAAAATAACAACAAAAAAGCAGACATAAACAACAACAAAAAGTATACAAACATATATAGAATTATTTTACATAACTTGTCATTGAGTCACGGTAACCATGGCTATATACATCTATAATGTATATTTATGTACGTACCCATGTTTGTTTTGTTTTTTCTCCTTGTGATATCCATCTAGTTCGTTACCTTCTTTTTTTTCTTTTCTTTTTTTCCAAATTTTCATCAGTGTTCGTAAAAATTCCTCTAATTGTTTTCATTCTGTGTCTGTTATATCAGATTTCCTTACTAATCTCTGAATATCCGATTCTATTTACATCCCTTTCTCATCCATTTTTCTTTTCTTCCTAGTTTTAGTTTTACGCCTGATTTTCATTAAAAGAACAAACAAAAGGAACTAATGATACATGGTGAACTGTATTTCAGATTAAGGAATGCTATGAATCTCTTCTAGATCATGAACTAATATAGCATATTCTTCTAATACATTCTTAACTTCCGTATTTGTTGCCTGTATATAATCAAGATTCTTTAAAAGAGAGCTGTTGAACTTCCAGTAGGTGTCCCTTTTAATGTTTCTTCCAAACGACAATTTCAAAGTACTCATGGAGAGATCTTACCTGTACTCAGTCGTATTGAATATGTGTATCTTCTACATACTGGACTATTGATTTTGATACAAGGAAAGCAAGTCAATACGGCTTTGTTGAAATGGGGAAGCTCTTCTACATGTGTATCTTCACAGTCAGTGTGGATGTCCCTTCATATATCAGTTAAATCTAAATTCAACACAATGTCCTCTTTTTCTTTAGGACTGTTCGCAAGTTTGTAATTATAGTAATCCATGTTATGATCCAATACCAAATTCCAATCACCTGCCATTTCTATATTAAAGTAATTTTCTTAATGTGATTCTATAAATGTTCATAAAAAGCAGGTTCACCTCTATTAGAGCCATGTACATTATTGATAATAATCATTTAGTGTCGTAAGTGATATAAACAAATAATTCCCTCCAGTGTCTCTATAGACACTTTTCACTTTGAAATTAAATAGCCACACCCCTTGACTGTGAATTGTTCGATGAAAAGAAACAAGAGTATCCCAATTCAGCCCGAATATAGTTTTCTAACTTGGGTTCATATTGCGTATCCTGCAAAAAATCTATGTTTTTGTTTTGTTTTGTTTTTTTGTTGTTGTTGTTTTTTTTGTGTTTGTTTTTTTCATTGAAAGATATCCCTTCTTTTTTGTGGGTTTCCAAAACCTTGGTAATTCAAAGATACATTTCTTATGAATTCCATTTAAGAAACTAAATAATGACATGCTAAAGCGTTTCTTTTATTTATTAAGACTAAAAGGTTTGGGGGGGGGGGTTATTTGTAAAGGCAGCATATGTCAAATACATAAAACCAGATGTTTTAGGGCAAGTAAACCTGACAAAAATGCATTTCCACAAAAGCCCGGGGATTGAAGAATAGACACAAAAAAGCGTTGTGAGATGCTGCTGACTGACGAAAAAAAAAAAAAAACCCAAATATTTGTGATAACATTCTTGGTACCTTATGCCTATAACGATACATTGACGGTCAGTATTGAGAAATGTTATGACATGTAAATGCTGACATCGATGTGATGACACGTAAAAACAAATTACAATTGTGGTGGTGGTGGCAGTAGTAACACTTTCTGCTGCACTTATAAAGACAGTAGAAACTATGATCGTAACAGCGGTAATAACAAAGTCTACCATTACTCAGCTTCAAAGCAACACGCAATATGGATATCATTTTCGACTGTATTCTTTCGATTTCAGTACCATAGCACGAACTGGTTCTCACTTATATGCTTGTACCTACTTCATTTATCGAGAAAAGTCTTTCAGTTTCTTCTCGTATACACTACCTCAGTTCAACTGTACCCATCACTATTGTTCTCTTCGGATGCTTCTGCTTAACTAAAATAATGAATATATAAACAAGTAAAGAATAAAGCAAGAAAGTAAGCAAATGAATAATAGTGAAGCGTTCCTCTTTCTTGGTATAACTTATTAGCGTAAACAAATAAATAGATAGATAAATAAAGAAATAGATAAATAAATAAATAGATAACCGATGGTTCAGCTCAAAAGGAAACACAGAAGTTTGTTTATTCCCATTAACTCTTTTGAGTTATAAAGAAACAAGGAAACATGGCAATAACAGGATGACGGCCACAGAGGAAGAGCGAAGATGATTTAAAAAGAAGAAACAAAAGGGGGGTAATACAAATGGGGGAAAAACAAAATGAAATAAAAGGCCAAATGTAATCATCAGTCTGGTACAATGCAATAGGAATAGACAAATGCACAGATCACAACTTAGATTTACAATACGGCTCTGAAAGTGCGGGTTGGAGAGAGAAGGGAGACCACTCCCACACAGAAGACTATATTCTCCCGCAGTTTTCCCGCTATTATACATAATAGACCGCTAGAGTTCCGTGTTTTACATGACTTATAGAGGCGCATCACATGATCTGTGCTCTCGAAGTTGATTGGTTCTCCGAAATTTCGAGCAACGAGGCGATTGAGAGAGGAATAAAGTGCGAAACAGAAGGTTTCTTTCTTCAACATTTTGCTTCATTTTTTGTTCTTTTTTTATTGTGCATATATTGTACAGTTTGGTTTAGCAATGGAGGCTATCAACTAAAGAAATGGAGGACAGCATATATGTTTGCTGCTTTTGCTTGTGTCGATCGCCTTTGCCATTGTTTGCGATTTCGAGTAAAAGTTCGATACCATTAAACGAACGTATAATATAGTTAATCATTCTAGAGGTTTTTATCAGAGTATATTCACCACGCCACATTGCTGTACATCACATTACAAAGTTGAATTGACTGTGCAGCTTTAAAAGCAAAATATCCTTCAGTCACTCTCTCTCTCTCCATCCCTCCCTCCCTTTCTACGCTCCTCGCCACCGCTCCCCCAACACCCACTACCCCCCCCCCCCTCTCTCTCTCTTACTCTCTTCCTTATCCTCACCTCTCTCAATTTAAAAACAAATCGATCAACGT